>NW_007248645.1:202213-269537 GCF_000164805.1 Carlito syrichta | reverse complement strand
CGGGAGCGGCTACTGCACTCCGGTCTGGGCGACAGAGTGAGACTCCAACTCAAAAAAAAAAAATGGCCCAGTCAAAAACTGTGTAATAAAGAAAATATTTTAATTCAGATCTCCAGAATATAACCTCCTTGAGGACAAGAATCCTGTCTGCACAATCAACCCTCAAAAACACATGTCTTGTTCATGATGGCAATGCTGGTCATGACGGTGATGGTAGAGGAAGATGTTAGCCATCAAATCCTATACCTATTCAGTTACCTATAAAATAACATTTTCCCCCTTGGTCTTTTCATAGATGTCAAGAGGGTAAATCAGGGATATCTGTCCATTCCCCTCAAAACTGTTGCTCTGCACATGTGAGCTATAGTTGATAATGTGAACCAGAAGCCTGAGACTCACCCATTGTTTTGTGCCACAGCTCACTCAATCTCAGATCGCCACTGGTGGCAATAGGTAGGTCACCAGGAATAGTAATACACAAACCTGCTCTTATTACAATGTCATGGTTATACTTATTACTTCACCTTCTCCTCCTAGGACTGAGAGTGCTTCACAATTCAGTCTCTCTTCTTGGTCTTCCTATGAGGTAGACGGTAAGAGAAATTGGGAAATCTTAGCACATCTGAACCACAGTCCGTCAGTCTTCATAGTGATTCCTGACAAGTGTTGCTTGATGACATCAGCAGCCCTATCTGTGCTCTGCCCCCACAGAATGAGGCTGGGTTTCTGTGTATGGGTGAGAAGGCATCTTATGAGCGGAATGATCATTAGGAAAACCATTGAGAAAATGGGAGCCGGGCTCGGTGGCTCAGCCTGTAATCCCGCGCCCTTGGGAGGCTGAGGTGAGTGGATGGCCTGAGCCCGCGGGTTCGAGACCCGCCTGGGCAACTTGGTGAGACCTCATCTCTACAATAAATCAAAAAATAGCTGGGGATGGTAGCGCGTGCCTGTAATTCCGGCTACTCGGAAGGCTGAGGCGGAAGGATCGCCGGAGCCCAGCAGGTCGAGGCTGCGGTGGCCGGGAGCGGCCACTGCACTCCAGTCTGGGCGACAGAGTGAGACTCCAACTCAAAAAAAAAAAAAAAAAAAAAGAAAGAAAAGAAAATGGGAGTAACATCCTGCAAATTAAAGGCAGTTGAAATGCAAAAGGAAATCAAGTCTTTGGTTTTTAAAAAAGAGAAGCAATCTTGCTTAGCAACATTTTGACGCTTTTTCTTTATTTCTTCCCCTTTCTCGTTTTCTGAACAGAGCTGATGCTGCTTCAAACAGTTCTGTGGTTTCTATAGCTGTGTCATTAAGGCGAGGACATGGCTGTAGGCATCTGTGATGACTCAGCGAGTTCAAACTCTATCCACTGTGTCAGTGCCATGAATCAACCTCCTCTTGATGAACAGAGCTTGCCAGATGTCCAGGGCATGGAAGGGCTCTGGCTGGGCAGTCA
This sequence comes from Carlito syrichta, assembly GCF_000164805.1. NCBI lineage: Eukaryota > Metazoa > Chordata > Mammalia > Primates > Tarsiidae > Carlito > Carlito syrichta. Next base: position 268,096 of record NW_007248645.1, on the reverse strand, counting down.
TTATTTTATTCAATCAGATATGCAAGGGATGGTCAGTCAAGTGGCATGGCATCAAATTACTTGTCTGAGGGCCCTAACGACTGAGGAATTCATGCCTTAAGAGGCCCTTTTTTCTCTGCTCCGAGGGACTCTAGCGGGACAGCGTTTTCCACTTGACTTGGTATATAGCGTCAACTCGCGTAACCCTGGGTTGCTCTTTTTGGAACTGTGTAGTTAGGTCCCCCTAGGGTCTGTGCAGTGACTTGGCTTGATGCTTCCTAAACATTCACATTCATATACATCACCTGAGATCAGGTTAGAATGAAGATTTGAAGGCAGTAGGCCTGGGGGGAGGCTGGTGACTTCATCTCTGACAGATGCTACTGTTCCATGGCGTACACCTTGAATAGCAAGAGCCGCACTCATCAAAGCTGAGCACACCCTTTAGCGACAACCTGTCACCCTTGGCAGATAGGAGAGCAGAACTACATGTGCCTCTGGACTTTTCCAAACTTATGACCCCCCGTAATGGGGGAGGGAAAAGGAACTACCACTACCACTGAGGAGTCTCTAGTATGCCCCAGGCATGATGTCTGTAAAGGCTCACTGTCAGCCTTTAATTCTATTATCTCCGTTGATGAGAATCTGAGCAACTTGAATAAGAAAAGGGATTACACAAAACTTGGCTTGTAGGGTCCCTCCCTTCTCTGACATCATGAGTCGCTAGCGTTGCTAAGGCAATTCAGCAGGTCCAAGATGCCAAATCTGAGAGGAGGGGTATCAAGAGAGACGGGAAGTACTACAGGAAACCCCAACTTCAAGAAAGACCTACCCAAAATAGAGGTGTGCTGATGTAAGTCAGTAACTGCTGCTGTTCGCAGGGTATAAGAATAGGTTGGAAACCTCTCTGGTGACTCATCAGCCTCCACATTTGCCAGGAGTTATCTCTAGCTCTAGTCAGGCTGCCAGTCACGCCTGGCAGAGGGAATGCTCCCTGCAAGTCTTTTCTCAAGAACATTCTGGATCTGAGGAAGGAGCCGACTCGAGCATATCAATCAGGGTCAGGTGGCGCAACAAACTGTGTTGTATCCCCTGGGCTGGTTTTTCTGTGGGCATAAAAACCAGTCCAGGTTATCACAGGTCCCTGTCCCTTTAGCTTATGCCCTATGCTTTGGAGGTGTAAGTGGTGGGTGTGGGATTCTCCAAAGCCCGGTGGAAACCAATTTATCTGGGATGCTTCACCATATGACCCAGTGGGTGAAGACTTACAGTCTGAGTCACACATAGAGCTGGTCTCATGCACCAGAGTCCTAGGTTAGGTGCTCTGTTAGAAGCAATATCAGTCCATCAATACTAAAAGGTTTCTTGGCTGAAAATGCCACTATCATTAGTTTGAGGAAATGCCCCCACCCCACTTATACTTTTTTGTTCTTCCCTAACTATTCCAAATCATAGAGCTACCTCTTCCACGGTAGGGCTCCTTCTGACTGAAGAAACTAAGAGGTGGTTTCAGATCTTCTGAAATGTTTACTTCTCTGGAAAGTATTCCCAAACACCAAGCTCTAGCCTAGGACTATTAACAGAGCAGACTGTTTCTTCACAGTGTTGAGAGGAAGAGCACAGGAGAGGATTATCAGCATTGACTGGTGACACATTCTGAGGCTCCGCTATGAGCCATTAGATTAGAAGATGTGAGAGATAACAGAAATTACAACTCGATCCTTTATTATCTGACATGTAATAAGAGGTGTATATTGAGGCATATTAAATAATAGATTTTTCCATAATAAGAACTGTAAGGGAGGGAAGACTTCCTCTTTCTTCTCTGAGGGTTTAATAACTGAGTCTGTGAAATAAACGACAGTAGGCTCATTAACAGGAGAAAAAGTACATGGATTTATTATGTGCATGAGGGCACCGCGGGAAAGAAAAGTGAATACCCAGAAACCCAGTGACATCTAGATGTTTATACGATCTCTTCATAGGGGAGGGAGATGTAGGAAGCTACAGGAGGAAGCAAATAATTTGAGAGGAAAGGTGAATGGGCAGTAGATGAGACTGGGGAGGGGGCAAGGAAGGGGTGAGGGAAATTCATGACAATTGAGTTTCTTTTGGAAGATCTGTCTTTAGGCAGATAAGGGAAGTTCAGAGAAGGCCCCTCCCCGAATTAAGGTCATCAGCACACAAAAGGGGCATGTTTGGGAGTGGCATTTCTCCAGCTCCTTCAGAACAAACATGTATGACATGTTAGAGTTTATAGAGCACTTTCACAGAACCTGTGAGTAAAAAATATACATATGTATATAACCTGCATTTTATAAATAAGAAAAATGAACCTCAGAGATAAGTATATTTCTTCTAAGTTAAATGGATGTCTAGATGTGAATTTGGGATTAAGTTCAGGTTCCAGGTCTACCTCTTCCCCATAATGTCCAGATGTCCAGAGCTACTTCAGCCTCTCTGGAGCTGGAAAGAAAAGGGACAGCACCTCTTCTCAGGGCCCTCACCGCTTGTCCTAGAAGAGCCCTGAATGTTCCTGCACGCCCATGCTGTTTCCTCTTCCTTCCATGACCCTTTCTAGTGCAAAGCCCATGACTTTTGAAATACCCTCCTTTCCAAAAAAGCCCCATACCTCTGGTTACTAGGACTTCACCCTGGCCTGATCCTCCTCACAACCTGTGTTTAAAAAATAAAGAAGATTCTCAGTGTGACTGGAGTGAACCCCATGAGAGAGGGACCGTATCATACCTTGCACTGAGGCCACTATAGCCAGTCACGATTTTGTCACAATTGATGTTCTCCTAAATATCTTTCGTAAGAACTACCCTGTCTTGCCAACTGATCACCTGTCCATAAGCATTCCAGGTATTGGAGTTGTGTTTTATTCTTTCTGAGAGTTGCAGCTCCTAGCAGATATTAAGGTATTAAGGAAGAGCCTTAGAGAGTGAGTGTTTGACTACAATTGTCAAAAGATAAAATGACAACAAATTAGTTTAAAGACCTTAAATTGGTTTTTACTTGTGATTCTAGAATCAGGCAATACCTCACCCTATAGAAAAGAATGAGTTGCTGAGTAGAGGAAAACTGCACTCCAGTCTGGGCGACAGAGTGAGACTCCAACTCAAAAAAGAAAAGAAAAGAAAAGAAAAGGACCGAGGAAGCAGAAACAGAAAACAAAAAACAAATTTATCATTTCAATGTTACTTTTCTTATAAAGGTAAAGTGAAAGAGACTTCTTTATGTAGGCTAAAACTGGCCTGTTTGGCTATTATCTCTCTCTTCCGATTTCTCGCAAGGTCAGACATAGATCTTAGTTTTGGATTGGTAGTGTGAAACTTTAGCACGAGTGACTTCATTTTGGTTTGGTCTGTTGGGGCCTATTGCCAGAGCTCAAGACAAACCAATGGCCTTTAATAAAGTTTAACACAATATTATAATAACCCAGGGGTATGAAGAAAAAGCCTGGAAAATTTCTCTCTGTCAGAAAGTGTCCTATCCTCCGGAATTATTTGCTGTGGGGAAAAACTTGCAGACCATGAACTATACTCTGCCTTTGAAATTGAGTGGCAGGAGCTCACCTTGGGAGGTGGAGAAGGTGCTGAGAGGTATCTCCACTACTCCACCTCCCCAGAGTCTCATGCCCTCCCTCCTCTTGTCCAACCTCATCTTGGTTGATCCCCTCAGAAGAGAGTACACCCATTCAAGACAGCAATAAGGATAAAATTCCCACCTGCCCCAACACCCCAGGGATACTGAGTCATCGATATGGGTGGAGATTAGCTTTGGGTGTTTTTTTTTTTTTTTTTTGAGTTAGAGTCTCATTCCTTCGCCCAGACTGGAGTGCAATGGCCGCTCCCAGCCACCGCAGCCTCCACCCACTGGGCTCCGGCGATCCTTCCGCCTCAGCCTTCTGAGTGACCGGAATTACAGGCACACATTACCACGCCTGGCTGATTTTTTGATTTATTGTAGAGATGAGGTCTCGCCAAGTTGCCCAGGCGGGTCTTGAACCCACGGGCTAAGGCAATCCACTCACCTCAGCCTGGTTTGGGTGTTTTTAAAGGTGCCCAAGATGATTGTGACTCAGGTAGCCCACATACGACAGTTTAAGAAAACAGGTGATAAACAGAGATTGCATGCAGGGACAGTGGGAGCCATTCCTGGAAGGACCCTCAAGTCTGAATCATGCCTAGTCTGGTGCATTTCTGCAGGCCATCAAGAAAAGCATTTTGGGGTCCTACCAGGACTCTTCTGCAGGGATATGAAGCTTCTAGTCCATCCCAGAGTCACAGGGTATGGCCTGGGACATACCTGGCCTTCTCTAGTTTAGGTGACAATGCACTCACCTCCTCCTCTACCCAGCCATCCCTTCTACTAGCTACTAATAGCAGCATTTATTAAGTGTTTTCTATGTGTCAGTCACTGTGTTGGCTCTTTCATGTGGGCCAGTTAATCCTCACTATAACTCAATGAGGCTATTTTCACATTAGAGATGATAAAACTGAGGTCCAGAGAGGTTAAGAAATTTGTCTAGACACAATATGAAAGTGGTTATGTTGGGGTATAGAAAGGGTAAACTGAGGCAAGGTAGGTCGGTGCTGGTACCACAGGAATTCTACAAGATTGCAACCAAGTAATAAGTAGAAGGAAGTAAAGTTTACTATTCACCTTTCACTGATTGGAAAGGGGACCAACACTCAGAGGCAAGTGTGGTCCCAAAGGACCAAGAATTGGGTATGTTTAAGGGACTTTGGGGTAAGGGAGGTTTGGGCCCGGAGGGGTCTGAGTCAAAAGGAAAGTCCAGGGCTACAGGTCTTGGATGGTGATCGTAGCCACATGAGTCTTAGATCTTGACACCTCCAGCCAGATATTAGCATCTCATGCCCTTGGGTGTTGAGCTAGATGGGAGACAAGGGGAGGGGATTTTCCTGCAAGAGACCAGACATTTGCAATCCACAAACTCCTTAGCAAAAGAGTAGTCTATTATCATGTCTATGACTTCCACCAGCTAAGGAGTGATCTTTGACCTTCTGCCTTCAAAAAGGAAACTGAAAGTCTCCTACAGATTATGATGCTAAACCATGAATTGAAAGGTTGGGCTGTCCTTATCTTGCGTCTGATGGAGATTTGCTGAGGGGATGGGGTAGTCTGCTAGCTTGGCCTGCAGTACAATGTCTGAATGCTTCCTGAAACCTGTCTACTGGAAATTTATCTGTCTATGTCTAACCTGTGCTGGATTCAAAGCACGTCGGTCTAAGCAAAAATGGTTATGCTGAGGCGAAATGTGAACTCAGTTATAGTCTAAGTTTCTAGGGTCCCTCCTTTCAAGTATGCACCCAAGAAGCCTGTTCCACAAATCATCCACCCTCTTGCCACTCTGCTATGGCAAGAGGCGAATCAGCAGTAAATACAATAGTTATTAGGAATGGGTTCAAACTCCTTGGGACAGACCAATGGGCTATTTGTTCTATGTCGATTAGTAAGCATATAAGTAAATCATAATTTAAAAAATATTTGATAAATTAATAGCATCTTGGTATTTTCTTCCTGTAAAATTCAAGACACAGAACATAAAGTTTGGATCAGACACGCCTGGACTCTCATGCTGCTTCTGCCACATCCTTGAGCAAGTTACTGAACCCCTGTGCCCCAGTTTCTCAAGATTTAATTGTGAACAATAATACCTGCTTGAAAGAACGAGATAAGATGTGAGATTTAGCAATAATATATGCAGGGGAGGTTCTCAGTAAATGGTAGCTAATATTATGATAACCCCTCTAGAACTCATTTTCAAAGTTAATGGAATGTCTGAAGATGAATCTAATTGTATGAAAAGTGTAGACTTTTTATGATTTCAAAAATAATAATACAGAATTTGATTTGATTACTTTTGCTCCTGTGAGCTCAAAACACTAGAGGTAAATAGCAATTTTGCATCTGTTATTTTATTTGATCCTTATAACAATCCTGTGGCATATAATGGGTATTAATTTCTTCATTTTAAAAATGATTATGTTAAGGATTAGCAGAGTTAAATGGTTCACCCTTGCAATTTATAAAGAAAAGAGCTGAGATACACACCAGTCTTCTGAAACTATATTCAGAGCTCATACTACCTGACCACACTAGAATCTATGTCATTTGTGCTTGAAATGCCCAATGAAAATACATATTCTTTTTTTATATATACACACCACCAATTTAATAGTATCTTTTCAGAGTACCTAAACAATAGTAAATTCAATACAAATATGAGTTCAACTAAATAAGATATAGGGGAAGTGTTGATTAAAATTGAATAAATATTGTCTTCTTTAGAAATTAGATGAGAATTCCAATTACTAAAGAGTTACATACAGTCTTAAAAATTTTTATAGTAACTGGGCGCGGTGGCTCAAGCCTGTAATCCCAACACTTTGGGAGGCCGAGGCTAGAGAATTGCTTGAGCTCAGGGGCTCGAGGCCAGCCTGGGTAACTTGGTGAGACCTCATCTCTACAATAAATCAAAACATTAGCCAGGCATGGTAGCATGTACCTGTAGTTCCAGCCACTTGGAAGGCTGAGGTGGAAGGATCGCTGGAGCCCAGCAGGTCAAGGCTTCAGTGGTTGTGGGCATGTCTCTGTACTCTAGCCTGGGTGACAGAGTGAGATTCCCACTCAAAAAAAAAAAACAAATTTAAAGTAGATTTAATATAGTACAAATTTGAACTTTTTCAGTTAAACAAACTAACACTCAGAAAAATAAAACATATCACTAACTGATCATTTAATATAACTCTGATTAGAACACAATTATCCATAGTAGAAATTTCTCAAATCTTTAATTACAGCATAACATATTCAAAACCTTATATTAACTTAGAATCACAGAAATTTATGAACAGATAATCACAAATGATTGATAATGATTTTGATTCTGAGGAATGAACACATTGTTTATAAGGTGTTCTAGCTGGTTGTGGTCGCTCTCATCTGTAATTCCAGCATTTTGGGAGGTGGAGACAAGAGGACTACCTGAATCCAGGGGTTCGAGACCAGCCTGGGCAACTTGGTGAGACCTCGTATCTACAATAAATAAAAAAAATTAGCCGGGCAAGGTTGCACACACCTGTCATTTCAGCTACTTGGAAGGCCGAGGCGGAAGGACCGTCTGAGCCCAGCAGGTCGAAGCAGCAGTGGCTGTGAGCATGCCACTGCACTTCAGCCTGGGCAACAGAGTGAGACTCCAACTCAAAATATAAAAAGGAGGGGGTGTTCTAAAATTAGAACAATTTTGTTTTGACTAAGTCCCTTCCTTTTCCTAACTCTTGGACATTGAGGAAATGTATTACCTTAGTTTCCATGAAAATACATATTCTTACACCTTCTTCATATTCAATTCTTAGAATAATTATATCCCAGAAGTGGAAAGAAAGTTTATTCAGATCATACAGAAAATCAGTAGGAGAGATGGGATTTTGTAAAAGGAGACTTTATTATGTACCAAATTAGGACGTCCAAACCATGAAAGGGCACAAGCTCCCCTACTTGCTAGCTATGCAGCTTGGGTGAGTTCGCCTCACTAGACTGAAGCTTCTTGAGTTCCTCAGTTCTGAATTGAGAATAACAGTATCAACTTCGGTGTTGCTGGTGATTGAATTAGATCATGAACATGCACCTGGCAAAGACATACTTGACCAATGTGGGCTTCCTTTACCTCGTGCCTGAGCTTGACTAATGAGCGCTTGGAAAGTCTGGTAACGAAAGCCCTGCAGTCATGAAGCCTTCTCCTGCCCACAAGCTAGGCACAGTGGGTACTTGGGAGGGTTAGCCAAGCCTCTTGGCAGTTTTTAGCCTCAGTGATCCAAAAGCAGAGCTGCTCCTAGGAGGGGCATTGAGAATACGTTGGCCTGTATAAGGAGGTGGATGCTCTCTGTAAGTGGTTGGCATTAAGGATGATAATGCATTCAGATGTTGGAGTGATTTGTCTGCTCTGGGTGACTTGGATGCCGGTAACTAGTAGATGTGGGAGTACTAAAGTTCTAGCTTGGCAGGGTGTGGTGGCTCACACTGGTAATCCTAGCCCTATGGGAGGCAGAAGCAGGAGGACGACTGAAGCCCAGGAGTTCAAGACCAACTAGGCAACATAGCAAGACCTTGTCTCTACACAAAATCAAAACATTAAGCCGGGCTCAGTGGCTCAGCCTGTAATCCCATCACTTTGGGAGGCTGAGGTGAGTGGATCGCCCGAGCCTGTAGGTCCGAGACCCGCCTGGGCAACTTGGTGAGACCTCATCTCTACAATAAATCAAAAAATTAGCCGGGCGTGGTAGCGCGTGCCGATAGTTCCAGCTACTCGGAAGGCTGAGGCAGAAGGATCGCCGGAGCCCAGCAGGTCGAGGCTGCGGTGGCCGGGAGCGGCCACTGCGCTCTAGTCTGGGCGACGGAGTGAGACTCCAACTCAAAAAAAAAAAAAAAAAATTAACTGGGTGTGGTAGTGGTGGCTGTAGTCTTAGCTACTGGGAGGCTGAGGTGGAAGGATCATCTAAGCCCAGGAGGTTGAGGTTGCAGTGACCTTTGATCATGCCACTGCACTCCAGCCTGGATAACAGAGTGAGATTCCAACTCAAAAAAAAAAAAAAGTTTAAGCTTAACGTGAACATGAGCTCACCTAAGAACAAGACTGGGGCCGTGAACTCAGTATAAAGGCTACCGAGTCTCTGAAATGACCACAGTACTCACTTGTTGTGTGCTTCTCTGAGCAACACCAGGTTCTGGGTCCCGTTACCCGTTGATGAAGCCTCATTCCTCTGGCCCTATTTGTATTCTACCTGCACTGGGGCACAATTAACAAAGGTGGGAGGGGAAATCCATTTGATTCTAAGGAAGCAAGCCTTTCCTGCTAGCGTTCACTTCTTGGCAGGAAAGATAATTGAAGAGACCAGAAAGTTTGGCTCTCTCTGTCCATGTGTCTATGGGTGGAGTGTCCAAACTTATGAGCCAACCCTAAAGGATTACTGTTTTCATAATTATCTGCTTCTACACAATTACAATATAGAAAACAGCGCAAGCTCTATATGTGAGGATTGTTAGCAAAATCACCTTTCTCAAGCCTAGGCCGTGTGCATGCCTCTCACCTTGGGCTCATTTACTAGGTGTGTGGGTTTGGCCCCAACTTCTCACCTTGTAAATTTCTAGTTCTTGCAATGCTCCACTCAACTTGTCCTGGTGAGAAAATATCCAGTTGTTTGTTTGTGTTTTGCTTTGCTTTTAGTATGTTCTAATTCAATATCTATATTTCAGGTAAGAATGGCTGTCACATAATGGTCAAACTCTGGACTGCCTTGACCCCAGGAAGGATACGGTAGGTCAAGGAGCACCTTGTTCTCGAATACCTTCTTCGTGTTTGATCTACTTCTTCATCACAGGAACCGAGGCATCTGCCCTCCTTGCCTGGCCAGTGTCCCCTTCATCTCCAGAGGTCAGCCTAGGATGTCTCTACTGCCCAGTCCTCATCCTGAAGGACTCGGTTGTGTCTAAACACCTCTATTCTCCGCACTTCCTGGGGGAGGGTCCTAAAAGCCTGAGCCACAGTGTGTTCATTTCCTATTGCTGCTGTGACAGACTAGTGAATTAGAACATACCAAAAGAAATCTAGTGACTTAAAACAACACACATTTGTTATTTTACAGTTGTGGAGATCAGAAGTCTCACAAAGGACTTACTGCGCTGAAATCAAGGTGTCAGCAGAGCTGCATTCATTCCTTCTGGGGGCTCTGAGAAAGAAATCTATTTTCTTGCCTTTTCCAGTTTCTAGAGACCACCCACATTCTGTAGCATGGCCCCCATTCTCCATCGTCAAAGCCAATGAGCTCAGATTGCGTCCTGATGCTGCCATCTCTCTGATTCTCTCTCTTCTGGCTTTCTCTTCTACTTATAAACGCCCTTATGATTACATTAATCTCACCTGGATAGTCTGGGATAATCTTCCCATCTCCAGGTCAGCGGATTAGCAGCCCTAATTCCATCTGCAACCTTAATTCCCCTTTGCCATGTAACCTGACATAGTCACAGGTCCTGGGGATTAGAAGATAAACACCTTTGAAGGCCATGATTTTGCACACCACACACAGTCACCCATTTTTTATGAAGGACTGGTCCTGCACAAAAGAATCTGTACAGGACCATTGCAGAAAGCAGTCCTGGTCACATGCTGGACTTCGAGCCTCGCCCATTGAACTGTCTCCTCCTGGTCATTGATAAGTGAGCATGATCAACCTCCCTTGGCAGTCTTCCCAGGCATGTGGTCTGAATCGGCTTCCAAGGATCCCAATGTCCTTTCCCTTTCAGCTGACACATGCTTTGTGGCCTCAGGAATCACTCTGTGACCAGTTCTTCAAACTTCACTTTGGATGGAAATTACACTTCATGGCTGAACGACTCTTTCTGAGGCTTTAAACATCTGATTACAGGAAGATTGTCAGCCCCAGGCCTAATCCTGGCACCATTTGTATCTCTGAAGTGGTTAGTGGAACTTCCCCTACCAGTCCTGCAGATGGCTTATGGCCTAGGACCAGTAATCAGAACATTTAATCCTCTACCCACAGTCCTCACCTAAAGTTGGACATACCTCCCAAGCCAGGTGTAGCAGAGACAATGATATATGTTGAACATTCTAAATCCTCCCTTACATTCCTGGTCATTTTGCAGTTAGGAAGAGCTGTGTGGCTAGTTCTGGCCAATAAAATTTAAGAGAAAGTGCTATTGGTCACTTCTGAGCTGAAGCAGTGGAAACCCCATGTCTGATCCTGCAGTCTTTTTCTTCTTCTACTGAAGAAATCAAGGAAATATTAAGTTCAGATGATGCAGCTACAAAATGGTAGTGTGTCCATTGTCCTGGGTCCCTGATGGACCGAGGATGCTGAGGGACTAATTGTGACCATAGCGTAACCAGCACTCCTGACTAGCATACCAGTCCAACAAGAGGGCTTCCTAAGTCTTCCCAGAGCTTCCAAGAAAGATTCTGCCTCTCGCTTTCTCTGGCACTGCAAACAGTAAAGATATTTGGAGCTTGTAACTTCCAACAGCCATTTTGCCACCACATGAAGATGGCCTATCTAAAAATGAAGCCATTCAGAAGCAAGCAGAACCAAGATGGAAGGAAAAAGAATCCCATTGACCTCATTTGAATCCTTGAATATACGTGGCACAAAGGCTGCTTGACTCTTGGAACCTCTCAATGGTGTTAGACACATATGCCCATTTCTTGGGAGAAAATATTCACAACTATATATCTGACAAAGGACTAATATCTAGAATCTACAAAGAACTCAAATAGATCAGCAAGAAAAAAAGCAAGTGACCCCATTAAAAAATGGGTAAATGATATGAACAGATCCGTATCTTAAAAGAAGCCACAACTGGCCAACAAACATATGAAAAAATGCTCAACATCACTAATCATCAGGGAAATGCAAATGAAAACCAAAATGAGATACCACTTTACACCAGTCAGAATGACTATTATTAAAAAAAAAAAAACCAATAGATGTTGGTACTGCTGTGGTGGAAAAAGAACGTTTATATATTGTTGGTGGGAATGCAAATTAGTACAACTTCTATGGAAATTGATACGGAGAATTTCTCAATAACTAAGAACTAAGAGTAGATCTACTAGTTAACCCAGCAATCCCACTACTAGGTATCTACCCAAAGTAACAGAGGTCATTATACAAAAAAAAAACAAACCTGTACCCACATGTTCACTGCAACACAATTTACAATTGCAAAGTTGTGGAATCAGCCTACAGGCCCACCAACCAATCACTGGGCGACGAAAATGTGATATATATGTAATATATATATTAATGTGATATATATTTATTATACATATATGATACATATTACATTTAGCCAGAAAGGAGGCCTGCAGGAGACCACTGCTTGGAAAAAGGTCAGAGTCTGTGGCTATGGAATTATGCCAAGATAACAGGTTCCTGGAGGAATCGAACCACTAGAGTTGACCTCAACTTCATACTTTAACCAACGGGCCATGGGATACTATTTAGCCATCAAAAAGGATGAAATAGAGTCCACTTCCGGAGCCGAGGTGTTCGGGCTTGGGTAGCCAGGTGACCGGCCCCATGTTCGTCTGCGGCAAGCTTCCCCGTTGGTCCCGTGCCCCGCTAAGGCTGTAGATGGTCAGGACGGGTAGCCAGATGCTCCAAGGACACGCACGCCGGCTGCACCACGGTCCACCTCACTACCCTCCTCTGCCAGGCCTACGATGGAGGCCACTTGACCATCCTCCTTGCCTTGCAGGGGGCTGCACCAACAGGTCTTTCTACCGTATTGTGGCTGCTCACAAGTGTCCCAGAGATGGCTGTTTCAGAGAGCAGTGGGTTCCGAGGATCCACTACCCAACAACTGTCATGGAGAAAAATTAGTTGCCCTCAACCTGGACAGGATCCAGTATTGGATTGGCTGTGGGGCCCATCTCAGCAAGCCTATGGAAAAGCTTCTGGGTCTTTCTGGCTTTTTCCCTTTGCATCCTATGAGGATTACAAACACTGAGAGACTGCAAAGGAAACGGACACGTGAACTCCTCTTAGCTTCTCAGAAAACAGATACAGAGGCCGCAGAAACAGGAGTGAGCTGACTTCAGTGAGCACAGCCGGAATGGGGTCAAAGTCCTCTTAAAACACTCGTGCAGAGATCTTAATTTTGTTATATCTGAAGGTCAATAAATGGTGTTTTTTGTATCATTCATGCCCCCCCGCAAAATGAAAAAATGTATTTTGCAACAACTTGGATAGAATTGGAGAATATCATCCTGAGTGAACTAATGCAGGAACAGCAAACCACATACCGTGTGTTCTCACTTAAAGGGGAGAGTTAACTAAGTATCTGCAATGGCATACAGAATGGTATAGTGAACATTGGAGACTTGGAAGTGGGAAGGTGAAGAAGTAGAGGGATGAAAATCACTGGTCTACTTCCTTGCCGTGATACAACTCATCCACATAACCAAAAATTATTTTTACCCCCTAAAGCTATCGGAATAAGAAAAAAAGGAAAACAAAGAAAGATGTTGCCATTTCTGTTTAAGCTAATTTGAAGTGTGTCCTGTCCTTTGCAAAAGTAAGAGTCCTCACAATCACAGCTCTTTCTTCTTCCTGACTCATGTGGCAACGTAAAATTATCTCAGGGACTCCTTCCCATGGAAAGCAAAACTCTTGCGTATCTCAGTGGGGCCGTCAATACATTTCGCTGCCCTTAGAGACTGTAATTCTTCTCTTTTCTTTTTTTTTGAGTTAGAGTCTCACTCTGTCGCCCAGACTGGAGTGCAGTGACCGCTCCCGGCCACCGCAGCCTCGACCTGCTGGGCTCCGGCGATCCTTCCGCCTCAGCCTTCCAAGTAGCCGGAATTACAGGCATGAGCTACCATGCCCGGCTGATTTTTTTATTTATTGTAGAGATGAGGTCTCGTTGGCCAGGTGGGTCTCGAACCCGCGGGCTCAGGCAATTCACTCACCTCAGCCTCCCAAAGGCGCGGGATTACAGGCTGAGCCACCGAGCCCGGCTATTTCTTCTCTTTTCTATGGGCATGTCCCCTGTGAACATGTAATTACACTCCCCTTTTCCTTTTCCCCCCAAAAAGGGTGTGTCAACAAACAGCAGCAGGGATTCTAAACTGCTTTATTAGCATCACCAACTCACTAAAGGGAAAATTCACCAGAGATCACAAGTAAACTAAAGGGAAAATAAACACGCTGACCTTGACTTACAGGGAACCTGGTACTGCCCTTGTCCCGCTATCATACTCTCTCTAGGCATTGTGCATTTCCCAACCATTAGTTTGGGCCTTTGGGAAAAAGACCCACGGTTTTGAGGTTTGTCCCCCACCCTGTAGACATGATGAATGTGCATTGACTCATCCACAGTGTCTCTTTTGTTCCCTGTATGAGCCAGAAAGGAGGCCTGCAGGAGACCACTGCTTGGAAAAAGGTCAGAGTCTGTGGCTATGGAATTATACCAAGATAACAGGTCCACGGAAGGGTCAAACCACTAGCGTTGACCTCAACTCCACGCTTAACCAGCTGAGCCAAATGCTGACCAGTTTCCCGGGATGAGCTGAACTGCATTTTGATGTGACCTGGGCTGACCCTCACTCTCCACAAATCCTAACACATGATTCCTCAGAGCTCCTGGAACTGACCAAACAGAACCTCCAAACTTAGAAATGGCCAATAGCCTGTAGGCAGCAGACTCAGAATTTTCTTCAACTTTAACCACAACTATGAGTCCACGGATAAAACGGAGTCTTCATCAGGTATCCTCCAGATACCAAGTCTGGAATTCAGCAAAGTCTATAAGACAAATGATATTTCAGTGTGCACAGAAAATTAGGTTCAGGCTTCTCAAAAAACCCCATTATTAACTGATTGCTTTTGTTTAGCAAGGAGTATATGTGGACATACCTGTGTGAATATGTATTGTTGACCTGGAAATGACCATCAGAGGATTGCAAATCTCACTTTTTTTAGCCATGATGGCCTCTGCTGAAAAGTCTTCAGACATTTTTCCTCATTCAACTGACCAAAGCCAGAATACCTTAACACCTACTTCAAAAGGATTTAATTCTTCATTTTAAGTGTTACCTACTTGGAGTCATGGCTAAATAGTTCCTGACTTGGATGAAAAGAGTAGAAAATACTATTGATAGTGTTATCTTAAATTATATTTCTCATTACTCTTGATAATTACAGTGTTAACAATATGTATGTCTATTCATTGACAAAGTACGATTGCCCCTATGTACTTTTACTTAGAGAATTAAAGAATTTCACAGGAAGACATTTTCTAGCCTACATGCTGAACTCTTCTCTGTAATATTCTCCACTAACGGTCTTTCACCCTTGAATTACTGCATCTACAGCAGCAAATAAAGCTGGTGCCCTCCCAGCAGGTCACTTTGTCATGCCTCTGATTTCAGCCAAACCCAGACTAGACTCACCTTGAGCTGATGAGTGCCCCAACTATTTGCATGACTGCCTGACATCTCCTAAGTTTCTTACTATGCAAGTACAGCCCTGAAGTGGGATGGAGGGAAAGCCCTGGGAGCAACCATCAATCAGCGGTGCCCAAGGTGGATGCATTTCCCAACCATGAGTTTGGGCCTTCCTTCAGGTGGATGATTCCAGGAGGCTTCCTGCAAGATTCTCAGAAGTCTCTGGTTAATGCATAATTACAAGGGCTCCTCTTCTTTTCCTGTCTTTTTTATTACCTGGGATCACCTCCCCAGTAAATGGCTTGAATTCAGACCCTTGCTTCAGGCTCTAACTTTGAGGGAACCCAAACTAAAATACCATTTATTCCATTGTAGTTAGTAAGGATGGGGACTTTGGAAATATACTGTCTGACACTAGCTCTATGACCCGAGGCAAGTTTCTTAAACCTCTCTGTGCCTTGATTTTTCTCATCTATGAAATGGGGATGATAATATCACCTATATTATAGGATTACGCAGCTGCAATTGTTTAAAAGCTTTTCCTTTCAGAGAGGTAGAATCTGTCACTCCACCAATTTTATCCTTTGGACAAAGGTGGCCAAGAGCTTCCGGTCACAGCAGATCCACTGTTGAGAGATGAGAAAGTGAGTTAACATTTCCTGGGGATTCCTGAATCACTTGGTAAGTCATTCCTGACTTTGTCGTAAGCACTGAGGCCATCAGAAACAAAATAATCTCTCAGAGCTTTTGTGCACAGAACATTGACGAGGCAAATAGATTATTTTAATAACACCTACAAGTGAATGACTGTTAACTATTACAAAAATACTAATACAAATGTTATTTGTTACAATAACATTTACCATTTTTTACATTTAAAAGCAGTCATAAATATCATCAGAATACAATATGTGACCTCAGAGACAACCTGAGTTTATTACTGTAAATGTTCTTCTACTGATGACACCTGCCTCCCTTCCATACAGAGCCTAGCACTATGTTTAGATTTAATTTGCAAGTATAGAAAGCAAGTTTCGCTGGGCTTGGGGGCTCAGCCTGTAATCCCGCGCTTTAGGAGGCCGAAGTGAGTGGATTGCCTGAGCCCGCAGGTTCGAGACCCACCTGGGCAACTTGGCAAGAACTCATCTCTACATAAATCAAAAAATTAGCCGGGCAAGGTAGCGTGCACCTGCAGTTCCAGCTACTTGGAAGGCTGAGGTGGAAGGATCACCGGAGCCCAGTGGGTCGAGGCTACAGTGGCTGGGAGAGGCCACTGCACTCTAGTCTGGGTGACAGAGTGAGACTCCGACTCAAAAAAAAAAAAAAGAAAGTTCCAAGGAAGTGATGGGAATCAGAGGTTTGGAGACCACAAAAGGCATTTGCCGGGGTCCTGAGTGACAGATGGTGTGTGTGAGAAGAAATATAAGGAAAAACTACTAAATTAAAGTTTCAGGCTCCTGCAAGCCTTTCCCTCTTCTTGAGGTCCCTGTACTCAGTGTGCTCCACGAACCAGCAGCACCAGCAACACTACAATGCTCAGCTCACATTCTATACCTTATAAATTTAAAGTTTATCCACATTGAGAAATATCGACCTAGCTCATTTGTTATTGTAAAAGATCCATAACAACATTTACCATCTTCTCCATTTTTAACCGTGCAATTCAGTGGCATGAAGTACATTCACAACATTGTGCAACCCTCCCCACTATCTCCTTCCAGAACTTTCACTTCTCCCAAGAGAAACTCTGTACTCACTAAACAATAACTCCCTAGTACTCCCTTTCCCTAGCCCCTGGTAATTACTATTTTATTTTCTGTCTTAACTCATTTGTATTTAATTGCTAAAATACGTTTCTTCAATAAATACTACACACATTGTCTATTCCTGTATTGGGGTAAGATACTGTATTTGTTTTCTGTTGCTACCAGAAAAAAAATTAACACAACCTTAGTGGCTTAAACGATACAAATGTACTGTCTTACAGTTCTGTAGTCCCAAAGTCTGATCAGGTCCCACAGGGGCAGGGCGGCATTTCTTTCTGGAGGCTCTAGGAAAAAATTCCTTTCTTATCTTTTCCACCTTCTAGAGACTGCTCTCATTCTTTGGTCCATGGCTCCCTTCCCCCATCTTCAAAGTCAACAACTTAATATGTCCCCAAGTCTGTTTCCATCATTTCTCTGACTCACCTTTTGCTCACCTTGTTCCCTTTTAAGGATGCTTGTGATTACATTGGGCCTACCCAGATGATCTTCCTATTTGAAAGTCAACTTATTAATAACCTTAATTCCATCTGCAGTTGTATTTCCCTTTTGGCACATAACATCACATATTCAAAGGTTCAAAGGTTCTAGGATGTTGGGGGAACCATTGTTTTACCCATCAAAGTTTCTAAATAATGTTACAGTACCTATCCATATATATATACATCTCTCTCACTGTTACTGCTTACACGTGTGAGCTCTCCTGACAATATAACTACAGTGGAATTTTCTCTTCCTCCTGTACTCTTTGAGGGCTTTTTGGAGTCAGATTTGTCTTTATTTCGGATATAACTCTTGCTGAGACTGACCCTAAGAGAGCCCAGCTTTGTCCAAGTCGCCTATGAGTGGAGGAATTGACTTCCATCTTCCTGACCTGGCCCTTGCACTCACTCCCTCACGAGTTCATCCTTTGGAAGTTTTAAGGCCTACAGTGATAACTAAGAGGGGAGCTAGAATGTGCCACCAAAGTCCAAGGGGAAGTCTAAGGCAGGGATGTCCAGGCCATGAGCTTACAAGAAGAGCTGTCTCAGCCGGGCTCAGTGGCTCAGCCTGTTATCCCACGCCTTTGGGCGGCTAAGGTGAGTGGATTGCCTGAGCCTGCGGGTGCGAGACCCGCCTGGGCAGCGAGACCTCATCTCTACAATAAATCAAAAATTAGCTGGGCGTGGTAGCGAGCGCCTGTAGTTCCAGCTGCTTGGACGGCTGAGGCGGAAGGATCGCCGGAGCCCAGCAGGTCGAGGCTGCGGTGGTCGGGAGCGGCCACTGCCCTCCAGTTTGGGCGACAGAGCGAGACTCCAACTCAAAAAAAAAAAAAAGGAAGAGCTGTCTCTGAGATACAGAAAATCAGACCATCACTTCGGGGAGGAGATTTGGCTAGGGGCAAGGAGGTGGCCCTGACAGCTGGCTCAAAACAAGCCTTGAGGTGTCCAAGCACAAGGGATGTGATGTGCAGTAGGCCAGGTGTATCTCACCTTTGGAACTGGTGTATTACAAAGAAGTTGCCGTTAATCAAAGTACTTTTGGAATTTGAGTAAAGCCAAAAGCACATTCTTTTGACTAACATCAGAGCAGGGAAGCTATCTTTTGAGGAAAGACTTATTTTGAAGAGAACAAAAGTTAATTACAGATCAAGTCTTATTTTTAAAAAGGAAGGTGTCAGCTGAGTAATAGTATTTTGGGTCAAAAATGACTAAAATTGACTTTCTCGTATGACTCTGGAGCAAAGTGATCACCCACCCTGGCTGCCCAAGTCTGGGTTTTTGATGATTTTCTCAATGTAATCATTAACAGTGTTCCACTGTCTTTCTCACAATGTTCCAGTTTGTATGATAAGTTATGGTATCTTCTCCTGAAGGCAGTTCTAAGAAAGAGGTAACAAATGTGTAAGCAATGTCAGGATTTGGGGATTCATACTTAACTTGCTAATGAGACTATACATTGATAGACATCTATAAGTTTCATTATGTCTTTTCAAACAACAAAAAGAGAACACATAAACCACCCTCTACACTTGCCTCGGCTTTATTGCCAATGCATGAACACACAGATGGCAGGCAATGGAGTTGTGCTATGACCATGACTGGCAGCAAACCACCCTCCTCCCCTTTCACACACTGTCAAGATGAGTTTTTAATGACTTTTCCTCCTGCAGATTGTCCTTGATATTATTTACTGTAACTAGGATTTAGCTCGATAATAATGTGTGGAGAAAATGAAGACGCTTATGTGGTATAATGTGTTCTGAGTCCTGCAGTCCTGCAGGAATGGCCTTGCCTGAGGGCATGATTTTCTTTGGGGGCCAGGGTAAAACCAGAAGGGAGGGGTTGAACCATGACACTGTAATGAGGGAGTTGTGAGGAGAAAGTATGAGAACCATGGCTCTAATGTGGGCAGCTTATTCTCGTTCGCTGCCAAGAAGTTAATTCCATGCACACGCTATCTTCCTTCTCACATTGAGGAGAGATATACTGGCACCCTCCATAAATATGACCTTAGTCAGTACCATAATATGCTTTCCCGAAAGCTGGAGAGGGCAAAAATACTTCACAGGGACTTGTGACTATTGGTGTAACACCCTAAAATTCTATTAGAAACATGAAGACATAACAATGACACTTCAGACTATTTTGGGTTAAAGAATGTAAATAGACAATGTTTCAAACAGAAATATCCCCAACTTTCTGATACCAAAAATAACAACTTTGCAACTGGCCATGTATCTGGAAGTTCTGGCAACAAAGAACTTCAGAGTGGAAGCACAGACCATAAGTGACGAAATACAGACTCAAAATAACCCAGTTTCAACTATTTTTAGCATTCTTTTCTCCCAAGGAGGGCAACACAATGAAGAAGTTTGATCATTTTGCCAAGCCTGCCTCTCTTTGAGAAGGTAGGATGGTCAGGGCTGCATCAGAAGAGGGGTCGACAAATCAACAACTGACGAACACATATTCCTTGCGTGACTACTGGGTGCAGGGCATGGTGTGGTGTCAAGCACGCAGGCATCAGACCTCCCAACTCCATCACTCCCTGCTCTCCAGTGACTTACTTGCCTTTCTCCTTCTCGGCTGCCGAATCTAACATGGCACTCATGACAGTCCCGCCTCATAGGTTTGTTGTGAGAATTAATCCATGAAAAGCACTTACAAAGTCAGTGGCATAGAGCAAGCATCCAAATGCTATAGTTAGGAGGAAATAATATATCTGCAGAGGAAAATACAATTGCCCAAGTCAGACAACATCTTGTAACTATGAAATGGTAGCGATGGCAGAGTAAGGGGAGGAAAGATCCCTGTGGATTAGCGTGGAGGAATTCCTCATGAAAGCCATGGGGTTTTTCCAGAGTCTTGACACAGGGAAGAAACGTGGTTGTGAAAAGTATCTTGGCAAGCCCAGGGTGCAAATGTCCCACGTTCATGTGAGAAGGGAACACAATAAATAAGCTCTTCTGGCTGAAGTAAAGCGTTCGTGCAGGGGAGCCATCGGAGGAAGGAGGTACAGGTGATTTGGGGTTAGTCTGTGATAAGCTTAGACTTTAGCTACTGAAGGTTTCCTGGACAAGCTCATACCTTGGTGCGAGTGATACCGTGGGGAGCATCACTGGGCCAGCCTGGGGTCAGGATGACCTGGACCATGAGCATCAACCGTATTGAGGCTTTCGCACAACAGAGGTTAAGTGTGGGGATCTGGGCTAGCAGAAGGCAGCCGGAAAAGGAACTGTCTTGTGAATCCAGCCAGACATAAGAGGCCTCTGCTTAACTTATGCTAATTGATCCCAAGGGGTCTTCGGGTGCTCAGAGCAGAACAAAGGCTAGGGTCCAGCTCCAGCTGCTTGGAGAGGTCTTAATAAAATGGCCAGGGCTTGCACTTACTCTTTTTTATTGAACAAGATTATCCTCCGAGTGATTAATTCTTACTTACCACAAAACAATATTTGGTACCTACTTGTGAGCTGGAGACTTTCAGGAGAAATACAAAACCAGGAATCGAAGGTCTCTATGGATCTCAAAATCAGGATGGGGGAAGGGAGGGGTGCTGTTTGAGGGAAAGCATTTGTTCAGAAGAAGGTCAAGTATGTAGCCTTCTGTTGTTTGATAAGTATCAAGTGAATAATGTGAATAAAGTGTGCTGCTACAGACCACAAGAGATTCCACAGGCTGCGGTGGCTACAGAAGGCTGATTTAATTATTGCTTTTTGTATATGAATTTAGATATTTCTATTTTTAAAAGAGGAGAAAGCCATCCTGTAGTTGGTTAAAGTGACCCAATTAGAAAAATAAAATTCAAAAATGTTTTGCTCTTCTGCAAAATGTCATATGGGTTGTAGGCTAGAATGAGCAAAAAGATTTCATAATAATAACTAACAGTTTTTGAACATTTACTTTGTGTCAGCTACTATGGTACACCATTTACATGTCGGCCTACTGAATCCTTACAAACTCTTCTAAACAGGTATACTATTATTATCTTCGTTTTACAAATGGGGAAAGAGAGGTTTGGAAACAGGCTATTTCATTCCTCAAAAGATTGGCTTCCCTGGATGCATTATTACTGACTAGACTCTGACCTGTCATTTCTTTTTGTTCTTGTTGCTATTTCCAGCAGTCTTCTGAGACTAATAGCTTTATGTTTGGGGAGCTGTGATTGCTGGGACCCTTAAGCTCCCGCTGAGATGGACCCCAGAGGCATTCACATCGCAGATACAGTATTAGGGGTGTCACGCCATAGTGAGTGTCCCAGATTCAATCTAAGTGTGTTGTTTGAGCAACTCTGCGTTGCTTCCATCCAGGCTACCTGCTCTACCAGGGAACACAAGTGCAGTGATCAGAAAGCAGAGGGGAAGAAGCTGATGACATACTTCTGCTTTGATCTTGTGCCTTCCTCAGCTCCTTGAACACTGTCAAAGATCTGGCAGCACTGGATGGCTCGGTCACTTCCAGCTCATTTCATTACTTGTGCGATCTGGATACAGTGCTCAACTCTCTAACCATCAGTTTCCCTACTATTAAATTGGGATAATAATACTACCTATCTTATAAAATAAAATGACAAGCCGGGCTCGGTGCCTCAGCCTGTAATCCCACGCCTTTGGGAGGTTGAGGTGAGTGGATGGCCTGAGCCCGTGGGTTCGAGACCCACCTGGGCAACTTGGCGAGACCTCATCTCTACAATAAATCAAAAATCAGCTGGGCGTGGTAGCGCGCACCTGTAATTCCAGCTACTTGGAAGGCTGAGGCGGAAGGATCGCCCGAGCCCAGCAGGTCAAGGCTATGGTGGCCGGGAGCGGCCACTGCCCTCCAGTCTGGGTGACAGAGTGAGACTCCAACTCAAAATAAATAAATAAATAAATTAATTAATTAAAATGACGATTCTCAAAATCATAAAACTACTAATAATACCGACTTTGTAGGGTTGTGAAATCAGATGGATAACTAACTGTAAAGCACTTGGAAAAATGCCTGCCACATCGTAAGGGCTCAGTGTTTGTCTTTTATTATTTCTAGAACTTCTCAAGTATTCATTGTGTCAAACCATCACTTAGAAATAATAAATAATTATATATAAGGATAAATGGTAGCATGGCTACAGGACAAGACTGTTAAGTGCCACTGTGTTGTTGAGCTGTAACTTAAGTTTCTTTATCAATTAGGAAGTAGAGCAAAAGGGCCGACTGACAGGGAGGCAGAGAGAGGGTGCAGCACCCGTGATTTGCATGTGAGTAAAGTTGTCAGAAGTATCGATCAAAGTGAAGTTTGAGGACCACTTGTCAGACACTTTTAAAGATGGAAATGCCTGGATCCTGCTGATTCAGAAACCCTGGGGATCTATTTCTTCTCTTTTCTTTTCTTTTTCTTTTTTTCCTAAACAAGCACCCTACATGATTGTCAGACACTTGAAAGTTTGGTAACCACCCATCCAAGGGTTGAGAAAGAGCATCCCACCCAGATCAAAGTGTACTCGCAGCTAGACAAAAGCAAGCCTGAGCATTGAGATTTAATAAGACAATCCCAATTTCTAGGTCTTCAGGACATTAGTTGTCCAGAGAGATCATAATGAACTGACTTTGTGGAACATTGAAATTGAGTAAAGAAACATGTATCATCTTAGGATCCAACCTTGCCTGATACCAACTCTGCAGGACACTCAGTGATCAAGGAGCCTGGGATTTAACAACAGAGAAACATGGCAAAGCCTGCTTTTCTCTCAAAACTCACTCTCTTCATAATAAGAATGACCAAAAAAAAAAAAAAAAGGCAACACTGTCTTCCATGACAGTAGAAACCAAATGAAACCCTGAACATGAGATAGAGAGGAAAAACAGAAGATTAGCAAATGCCTTAGCAAAACAATACAAGACAAAACGAAGAGTTTAAAGAGGAAGAACTGAATTAAGCCAATTCATCTGCAGAACTCTAGAAAGACTTCAAAATTGGTAACATCAAGTATTGCAAAATATGGAATGGTATTGAGGGCACGAGAAGGAGATATAAAAGGGTATGGTTAAAAGCTTCACAAAAATACTTAAATCTTGGGTTCTACTCACATTCTGCACAATCAGAAGAGATATACTTTCAGGAGAAACACATTATCTCCCCATCTCCTTTTTCAGAAAACTATTGACCAATATGGGGAATACCCAAAGAAAGAAGACAAGGATTTTAGGAAACAGGAGATCACACAGGAAGGAGGTAAAGGGAAATCCCAAGATAATGGCAAAGGGAAGTCCCCAACCAACAGCTGTGCAGCAAGAATAAAGAACAATCAGTCCCAAGCGGAACAGAATAGAGGGCTCTGTAAAGAATGTCTCCAGGAAAATAGATCAAAATTTACAGTTATCTGATGAATTTAAAGTGGCATGGTGGCTTATGCCTATAATCCCAACACTTTGGGAAGCTGAAGTGAGAGGATTGCCTGTAAAAAGTGGCATGGTGGCTCATGCC
Source organism: Carlito syrichta (assembly GCF_000164805.1). Taxonomy (NCBI): domain Eukaryota; kingdom Metazoa; phylum Chordata; class Mammalia; order Primates; family Tarsiidae; genus Carlito; species Carlito syrichta. Next base: position 244,424 of record NW_007248645.1, on the reverse strand, counting down.
TATATCCCAGCACTTTGGGAGGCTGAAGTGAGAGGATAGTCTGAGCCCAGGGGTTTGAGACCAGCATGGGCAACTTGGTGAGACCTCATCTCTACAATAAATAAAAAAATTAGCTGGGCATGGTGGTGGGTGCCTGTGGTTCCATCTACTTGGAGGGCTGAAGTGGAAGGATTGCCTGAGCCCAATAGGTCGAGGCTGTGGTGGCGGTGAGCGTGCCACTGCACCCTAGCCTGGGCAACAGAGTGAGACTCCAACTTAAAAAAAAAAAGATATAAAAAGTTCTATGGAAAGCCATTGTACATAACTATAGAAAACATGCTATAGATTTTTTTAAATAAAAAAACTCAGTAAATTAAAAATTAGGTGATAACTCCAGGAAAAACAAAAAGTGACAAAATATGACAAATGTAAAGAATGCACATCACTTAACTTAGAAGTGAACTGTCATCAAAAATGAAAACACTAAATATGTGTTTAATCAAAAATTATGGTTATAACTGTATTGAAGAATATGAGAGCTAAAATGCTCATCTATGACATGAAGAATTAGACAGAGTATACCAAAATTATATATAAGCATATCAATATTATTTAGAGCTGTAGTGTTAAATATTCAAAGATAACACCTCAAATCATTGAAAGTAGATGTCTCTGAAGAGTGAGACAGCAAAGGGTGTGTGTGTGTGTGTGTGTGTGTGTACTTGGAATCTGCAGCTTTTTTGTTTTCTAAGACTACATTCTAAAGTTTTATTATAAACTTTCTCGAAGCAGAATATAATATTGTGTCTTTTTTAAGAGACAGGGTCTCACCGTATCACCTCATCTGGAGTGCAGCAGTATGATCATAGCTCGCTGCAGCCTTGACCTTCCGAGCAGCTGAGACTACAGGTGCACACTACCATGCCCAGCAGGTGTCTTGGTTCTGGAGAAAAACTATGAGGGTTCAAATTCTAACGCTACTACTTACTAACTTTGGACCTTGAGAAAGTGACTGATGCTCTATGTGTTAAGTGGTTAACATGGATAGTCCTTAACTCATGGGGTGTGCTGAGAATTAACTGAGATCACCCTTGTAAAACACTTAGTTTGGTACCTGACATGTATGAAGCATTCGATAAATCTTATTTTATTATCATTTTGCTTATTAAATTACATTCATGTATTACTTTGACAAGAAAAAAAAATAATTTAAAAGGAAGCAGTTAGGGCAAAAAGACATCCCTGACAAAGAAGATTTTGGGAGGCATTCTACCCACACCAACCCTGAAACTGCATCCTGATTACCAGACCCAGAAAAGGACACTAAATTAGTTGTAGATCCTGTGAGGAGAGAGGGAAGGAAGAAGGGGTGTGTGTGTGTGTGTGTGTGTGTGTGTGTGTGTGTGTGAGAGAGAGAGAGAGAGAGAGAGAGAGAGAGAGAGAGAATGAAGCTTCCTGATAAATGTTGCTGTTTTGCTGTTAAAAAACAGGTTTGTTTCACTAATGTTGCCATAAGCTTTCCTCTCCCAAGTCTTCACATGATAGAAATATTCCCCCTTCTCTCTCTGTAACTTTGAGGGTGGAAAAGAGGACAGTCTGGGGATTTCTCTTGATGAGTCTGTTCGGGCCTTGGCACAGCCTTCTTGCCTTCCTGGTGTGAGGCGTAAGGATGTGCAGGCCCGAGGAGGTGAGGTTCCCTACAGCTCTGTCTTTCCAGTCAACCAGATGAGGAAAATGACAAGCCAGGATTGAGGATAGGCTGAGCTCACTCAGGTTGCTTTCCTGACTGCCGCTAAATCAAAACAGCTCATTGGTACCTTTTCCAGCTCACTCTAAGTGCAATTGACTGAAAATCAACCATAATAGCTGATCCAGCTGGAACTTGATTTTGTTTCTCCTAGAGAGGCCTGTCTGCAGGGTTCCTATTAGCAGCAAATAGCATCTGCTGACTCACTCTGCTCTGAAGGTTTTCATGCCAGCATACCCCTCCTGGGGACCCACTGAACTCCAGGTGTCTGGAGTACAGCTTCTCTTACTCGCTACACCCTGGGAAGAAGTTCACTGATGTCCCTGAAATGCCATCCCCTTCACAAAATTGCATCCAGCACTGGCCGCTGGAGCGTAGATGAGTTCCTTACTTCTTCCTGCCTGGACTTGGGGCTTTTAAGTCCTCCTCCCTGTGTCTCCACCCCAGCTATTCACTTAGCCTAGCTCCCCACACTTTGTGCACTTACCCATGACCTAAATGGGTAAATTCTTTCTAGTCTATTCACCATGTATTGTTTATTCTAGGCTCAGCGACCTATCTTGTCCATGTCTTAAATGGTGAACGCCCAGGGGTCAAAGATCCTGCTTCTTTGCAATTCTCTTGTTGCAGTAACTGACCCAGCAATGCCATGGTCCTAATGTTGGTGTTCCTCCCAAATTCATGTTGAATCCAGATCCTTATCGTGGTCGTACTAAGAGGTGGAGCCTTTAGAAGGTGATTAAGTCGTGAAGGTCCACACTTGTGTATGGGGTTAGTGCCCTTATGAAAGGTTGGAGAGAGACTGTTTTTCCCTTCTGCCATGTGAGGACCAGTAGAAGGAACCATCTGAGAGAGTTGGGGAAATCACCAGACACTGACTCTGCAGGTGACTTAATCTTGAAATTCCCTGTCTCCAGAACTGTAATGAATTTATGCTGTTTATAAGTTACCCAGCCTAAGTATTTTGTTATAGCAGCCCCAACAGACTAAGGAAAGCAAGTAGGTGATCCATGGCTGCTTTTGTGAGGAAGAAGTGAAGAATTTTTTTTTTTTTTTTGATTTGGAGTCTCACTCGGTCGCCCAGATTGGAGTGCAGTGGCCGCTCCCAGCCACCGCAGCCTCGACCCGCTCAGCCTTCCGAGTAACTGGAACTACAGGCGCGCGCTACCACGCCCGGCTGATTTTTGGATTTATTGTAGAGATGAGGTCTCGCCAGGTTGCCCAGGTGGGTCTCGAACCCGCGGTCTCAGGCAATCCACTCACCTCAGCCTCCCAAAGTGCTGGGATTACAGACTGAGCCACCGAGCCTGGCTCATGCTGTTTTTAAAGGCTATTTTTTTTAGTAGTAGTAAAGCCATGGCCTGAATACAATATAAAATAAGATAAACATGTTAAAGATTTCACTCATTAATGAATTAAGAAACTGGTAAAATGGTACAACTGTTTGAAGGAACTGAAAACCTTCACACACATACAAAGACCATCAGGAATGCTGAAAGGATTTGTCTGGTGGATATGACTGGTCAATAATCTATGGAACACTAACTGAGTACATCACCACACAATTCACATTTCTATGAACAAAGAAAGTAGTTCATATTACTATCATCAGTATTCTACAGTTTACAGAGTTGTGGTTTCACTGAAAGGGAGAGAATGCAGTCATCTTTTTTTTCCCCCCGGTTCAGTCTTTCAAAATGTTTCCTGACACCCAAGACTGAAAAACTTCCTTTGGTCCTTAGAGAAACAGCCTCCCTACAATGTAGCCGGTCCCTGTCCTTATGTTCTTCACCATTATATTGGCTAGGTAGCTACTTGCTTGGTGTGCTTTTGCAATGATGAGGTAAAAGCTTAAAATGTACATACTCCTGAGTGGGTGTGAAACACCCAGGGGTGAAAGCATTGTAATCCCAAAGCAACAAAGCTGAAGTGTAGACAACAGCTATCATGCTGCTTAGAACCACCTGGGAATGGCTTTTTTTCAAACTGCCAGTGCTGGGATGCAATCCTAGATCAATTCTGCAAATACCCCCACGTGAATCTCATCTGAATTCTTCTGTGACTCACTGGTGTGGACTTGGCTGTTCAAAGTGAGGTTGAGAGACCACAACTTCGGCAGCGCCTGGGAGCTTGATACACTTTCTGAATCGATTCCTGAAGATGTACAAGATCTGAGGTGCTTTGTGTATACATTAAAGTTCGAGGAGCACTGTTCCTTTAAGGTGGTCTTTTGGGGGGGACACTGGTCTTTCAGGGGGAGCAGGAGTCCTCAAACTTTGGCCAAGCTGCAGAATCACCAGAACAGCCTGCTGTAGCGTAGATTGCTGGGTCCCACCCCCAGAGTTTCAGATTTGGCAGGTCTCAGTTTGGAAAAGCACTGGTGAAGAGCATTAGGGAGCAGGAGAGTTTGGAGGAAGCATCAGTTCTTTCAGGACAAGCCACACTCACTGTCCTAACGGCTTAGCCATTCCACGGAGCTGGTTGGCCCTCCCAGCAGACAATTGGATGGACACACCCCAAACTCTTCAGAACCGCTTTGGAAATAGCTGGTTTTAGCCAGAGTGAGTTATCTTTATAAAAGCAAGAATGTGCCGATTGCAACGTAGGTAGAATCAGCTCAGCTGCCCCTCTGAAATCCCTCGGGATCCCTCCCTCTTTGGAAAGCTTTCCCGGGAGCAGAGGCCGAGCACCTTATTTCTCCAGAGGCTGGAGAGCACGGGAACAACGTCCAGTTATATATGGAGTTACCTTAGCCTTTTAAAAAGTTTTCTTTCTCTTCTCTTCTTTCTTCCTTTCCCTATCCTCCTCTCTTACCTCTCTGGGAGAGTCCTGATGAGTCACTGGTGGCTTGCATTGAACTAACACCTGTTATCCCGAGGCAATTTCTTTTCACGGATCCATATTCCTCCCTGGGATAAGAACAGGGGAGGGCTGTATTAACTTTGTTTTATGGAGGTGGCATCTGAGGCAAGCTTACCTGCCAAAGCTACTTAGCCAGTTAGTGCTAAGACCTGGTCATTACCCACAAATGCCCCCGGGACCTTCCAACAGAAAGCTCTCCATTCAGGCTGGCTTGCTACAGCTGTCCTCCTGGGAAAAAAATGCAACTGAGGTAAGTGGAAGTGGACAGGGAAGCATGGGACGTTCTGCATCCTTCCTTCCAGGCCAGGGCTAGCAGCCTGTGGAGGAGGGTGTGGTTAATGCTAGGGCTAAAGTGGCGGAAATCCCCGGGCCTGAGGGCCTGCCCAGCCCTGTGCCTGCTCGGAAGGGAATACTGGTAATAGATGGGTTACCCAGAAATTACACTGACCACACAGGTTGTGTTTTTCTTCATTCCTTCCGTGTTCCCCAAAGGACTGGCCTAGAGCTGCTTTCTCCGGGTTTTGTGGGCATAAAGGCTTTTTTCAGCTGCCCAGGAGAGTTAAATGCGACATATTGGCCTGGTTCTCCTTTTCTTTTCCCTGTCTCGTTCATTTTGTCCACCTCTCTTCTTTCACTTGCTGGCTGTGTCCTCCTGTCCTCCCCTCACGGTGGCCTTTATTGTTCCTCGTGGCCTGACCCAGCCACTGGTGGTATCACACGGCCAGCAGACGTTTGCTGAGAGCTTCCCTTTGGAGTGCTAGAAGTCCATGAGGCAGGATGGTGTGGGTTGTTCTGAAAGAAATGATGCTTCCTCCAAACTCCCCTGCTCTCTCATGTTCTCCACCAGTGCTTCTCCAAAGTGTGGTTCCCTGGGAACTTGTAAGGAACTCAAATTCTTGGACCCTACTGAGATCCACCAAACCTGAAACTCCAGGGGTGGGACCCAGCCAACTGTAAGAAGCCACCCAAGTGATTCTGCTGCTTGGCCAAAGTTTGAGAGCTATTTCTCCCCCTGAAAGGCCAGGGCCCTCCTGGAAAATCACCTCCTTCCTGCATGATGACTATGTACCACTCTCCAGGAAGTTTTCTCTGTGCTTGTTATCGATGGCTAACATTTGCTGAGTTTTCTGTGTGCCAGGCTCTTTACATAGATTTTTTTTTCCTCATTGAATCCTCCTAACACCTATGAACCACATTATTATTGTACCTATTTTATAGATGAAGAAACTGAGTCACTGAGGTAAGGGAAAACCTGTAGTAAAGGTGTTGCTCCTGAATACTGTGGCTGCTTTTCACGCCCACTCCTTAGATGCGGTCAATCCTCAACCTGTGCACTTTAGGTAAGGGGTGGCAGAAGAGGAAATGTCCTGAGTTATCTGTTAGTAAGGTGAGTAAGTGACAGGTGAGGCTGTGTGGTATATGGAGAACGAACCCAGGACACAGCTATAGTCCTGTTCTGTCATCCACTCTAAGGGTTGCCCTTTCATCCTGGGTCTCTTCATCTGTGAAATGCAGTGGTTGAACTATATTCCTTCCAAGAATTTTCCCAACTGTGACAGACTGTAATGATCCAAATACAGTGTGTCTCAGGAAAACTACTTCTGTGCGTGGAATGATGGTACCAAGCTGTCCTATTGGACCAGTAGACCAGTAGGAGATGACTTGGAGTAGCCCTGTAGGCTTTGACTGGACATTCTGTACCATGATGGTAGATCTCGCTTGCGGGAAGGTAGCCGCCAAGACTTGCTACCACCCATGTGCCCTGTTAAATTCCTGTTTCACTGTCCTGCAGACAGGGGTTGCTTAGAGCTCTTCTGTGTCTACTCCTTTTCTCCTTGGTGTGGTCTGTGCTGAGTGAACACAGTCTACATCTAAAGCTTGGAGAGCTGCCCTCTCACTGGGGATTTATCAAATGCAGGTACCGTTTAGTGACCAAGTAGTATTTATCTCCTGAAGCCAGAGGTCTTTTGTAAGTGGAAGTGGTATTTGAAAGAAGCTCTGATAGGGAAAGGATAGAAGGAGAAGTTCTAGAAAATGGGGGGATTTTTCTACCCCAAATTTTACTCCAAATAGCTGGGAAGCTCTTGAATCATGTGAGAGTGACATATCAACGATGTCACCATGGGCTAGGACCCAGCATCTGAGCAATCTTCTTCCATCCTTACTTCAAAATCCTCTTTGGCAAGAAACAATGATGGTCAGAGGAAGATAGCAGTTTAAAGAAGAAAGAGGAAAAGAATTTTAGTTTGGAGAAATCATGTGTATTTCCCTTCTCCAAATTAGGGAGCATGGCTTTCAACCTTGGGATGCTCACATGAATAAGGTGAATGTCTTTGATCCCAGTGAGAGGCTAGAGATCTAAGCTGGCGTCAACTTGAATACAATTTAGTCTTGTAGCTGAGCCAGTGATCCATTACTCGGGGGTAGGAAGTCAAATGAGAACTCTAATAATACTCAGTGATCTATCACAGAAACAAGGAACAGAGTACCATATGTTCTCACTCATAAGCGGACCCTGAACATTTATCATAAGACTGTAAGAAAGTAGCAGGAGACTGCCAGGGTGGCAGGGGGGAGGAGACACACAACATTAATAAGCGTACTTGATCTCAAACCAGGCAAAGTGGGGACCAAAGGAGGCCCAAATTTTACCTGTACAATGTCTACTTGTATACCTAATCCTGAATCCGCATCTTTACAATAAAAAAATTTAAGAAGAAATTAGGACTCTGTTGTCACTTTCCTTATGTCCCCTGGTATAGCAGGTGGCCACAGAAGAAAATATCCCAAACTAGAAGTCAGATGACAGGATCATCGGCTAGGCCCCAACCTGTGTGAGGGGGAACCCAAATAAAACCTAGAATTTATTTACCAAAAATTGTGTATTTATTCGTCCATGTTTAAACTTCAGTTGCCTTCAAAGTACTCTTTGTTACTGAGATGCTTTTCCCACTGCTCAAAACAGTTTTTGATACTTCTGCCGTTTTTTGTTTCACCTCTTTCCCAATGTCAAAACATTTCCCTTTAAGGACTTTTCTCATTGGGGGGAACAAAAAAGAGCTACTTTGGGTAACATCACATTTTGGTCAAAAACGGCTGAACAAAATTTCACTGCCACACGTTGTTCATATAAATCACCCATCATGAAATGAGCAAACACACTGAAAGAATTTCCCAAAAAAGTTCACTGAAGCCAGACACAGCCTCTCACAATACTAGCTAGTACACTGAAGCTGACGGGTACCGAGAACACTTACCTAGCAGGAGAAGCCTGTACTACAAGGGACCTGCTCTCCAAAAGATAATTCCTGTTTTGGGGGGAGGGTCCATGCCACTTCATCTCTCTGAGTCTGTCTCATCTGTGGAATGTAGATTGTTATGTCTATTCTTTCTACTTTACATAGGGTAGTGATAAGGATCAACTGAGATAATAAATGCTGAAATAATGAGTTTATTAGTGGCATACAATAGCATCAATATTTACTATCTCACACAGTTTCAGTAGTTCAGAAATTTGGGAGCAATTTAGCTGAGTGGCTCAGGTTCAAGGACTCTCATGAGGTTGCCATCAAGATGAATGCCAGGGTTGTAGTTATCTGAAGGCTTGAGTGGGGCGGAAGGATCCACTTCTAAGATGGTACACTCCCATGGCTGGCAAGTAGATGCTGGTTTTTGGCAGGGGACCTCAATTTTTCACCTTGTGGCACTCTCCTTCAGTGTTCTCATGACTTACAGAAGGCTTTGCACAGAAAAGGCCTTCCCTTGGCATGTAAGTCAGCCCTACACAGTGTGGAAGAAACTACACAGGAACATGAATACCCAGAGTCAGAATCATTAGGAAACTTCTTACAGACCATTCTATTCTATAGGATGCTAGTGTGGGTGCCATTGGATTTATTGTTCTGCCTGAGAATGGTGTTCTAAGTTGGAACTACTATCTCAGGTGAAGACTGGCTAAAATTCAGGTGATCTCCCAGCCCAGGGTCTCTTTCTGTTCTCTGAATGTGTGACTCCAAAGTGCATTTTTCCAAAGCCATTTGGGCAAGTGTGGGTGGGTAGGCATGAGAGCAGATGATGGAGTGAGAAGGCGAGGAAGTGCCATAGATACTTAAGGAACAGTAAATAAGGACTGGTAAAGAGGCTCAGAGGAGTTTCAAGAACACTAAACCAACAATGTCATGGACAAGCACTCGTTGTGTCTGTTGTATCATAGAGGCAAGAACAGTCAACTTTATCCAACAGCTTCAAATTTCTACCCTAGTAGACCTTTAATCAGTCTTGCCAACAAAAGTCAAATGTAAACTTGACTTCCTGTGCCTTTTCCTTTTCAGCCTCTGTTAGGGTGGCCAGCTGGCACAGAAATGAATAGAAAAGGTGGCCCAAACAAAAAGTGTTAGGCTTAAGCAACCTCCCTCCTGCTCCATGTATTGTATTTTTTTTCCCAGAATAGTGAAATACAGTCAAATCTTGATAGAATTTCTCATAGGTTTTCTTTGTCTTTTTATGTATCAATCAAGAATTTATCAAATAAAGTGTCAAAGGAAAGAACATTCCTTATATTTCTAGGGTATTTTATACTTAATTTCATAAGTATTTATATAATACCAACAATGTGCCCCAGAACTCTGCATGCTAATGGTAAGAATGAGGAGAGGCACAGTGAAAAGTCTACTTAGGGGTGATAAGGCATTAAGGAAAAAGAGCTGAAAGATACTACAATGACAAGATGGCAGACACTATTGGTTGGCAGAAGCCATTCTGGTACTTTCTTCCTGCCTATTTCCCACTATAGAAGCAGAAGAAGTGAGATGCTTGCTTTTCTGGCCTCACTGGAAGCTAGGGATGGCCACATAACCCAGTCTTGTCCAATGAGGTAAGACTAAGTCTGCTGGAGGTATTTGGGAAAATGTATTTTTCCTTATAAAAAAGCCAGGTATGAGAGGAGAGCTCACTGGCACTGTTTATTCCTCTCCTTCCTGTCTTTTTTTTTTTTTAGATGAGAAAGCAGGATTAATGTGAGGACAGAAAAGCTCCCACAGTGGGAAGGGAACGAAGGAAGTTACCCCCTTCCTGTCTTGAATATGAATGTGATGGCTGGACTGAGGCAGTCATCTTGTGATCCTGAAGCAACCAACATTAGGCTGAAAATCCAAAGCAAAGCAAGAAAGAAACTTCAGTCTTAGATGACACGGTTGCACTTCCAAACCAAACCAATTCCAGCAGCTGCCTACCTCTGGACTCTTGGTAGTATTTGTTTAAGTCACTTTTAGGTGACTTTTCTCTTATTTGCAAATTATTTCTAACTGTTGAAGACTAAACCTTAAGGTCAAATGAGAGTGCTAGCATCAATGGCGAGTGCTCAGATGGAAATGTAGCAGATGGGAAGGCAAATGGCATTCTAGAGTGGATGCAACAAGAGTCTGTTCTGTGGTTGTCACTGAATCCATCTCTCTCTCTCTCTCTCTCCCTCTCTCTCTCTCTCTCTCTCTCTTGAGTCAGAGTCTCACTCTGTCACCAAGACTGGAGTGCAGTGGCACACTCACGGCCACCGCAGCCTCTACCTGCTGGGATCCGACCATCCTTCCACCTCAGCCTTCCAAGTAGCTGGAACTACACGCATGCACCACCACACCAGGCTATCTTTTTATTTATTGTGGAGACGAGGTCTCGCCAAGTTGCCCAGGCTAGTCTCGAGCCTCTGGGTTCAGGCAATCTTCTCGCTTCTGCCTCCCAAAGTGCTGGGATTACAGGCATGAGCCACTGTGCCTGGTTTGAACCCATATCTCTAAAGACAAGGTTGTTGCAACCCATCTCTCTAAAGACAAGTTGTTCCTGTTCCCTGAGATGGGGACATCTCATGTAAAAGGGAGCAGTACAATATCATGCGTCAGAGTAAGGCTCTAACACTAGGTGCACATGTGTTTGGGTTCCAGCTCTACCATAAACTAGCTTCCGGACTTTAAGTACTCTGCAGAAGCTCCTTAACCTTCAGCTTCCTCGTCTGTAAGGTGGGGGCAATAAAATTAAACAACATAACATGTAACGTGCTTGGTACATAATGTGCATTCAGTAGCCTGAGCGGTACTTATCATCATCATTGTGATCAGATACTAATTATTCTGTCCACCTTTTCATGCCACCGGAGGGATGCCCGCTTAACTCTAGAATCCAGTTGTCACATCTATCAAATGAGAATGTAACTTCTCAAAGGTATATTAAATGCTAATGAGGATCCTTGAAAAATTGTTTTCTTTGAAGCCAATTTGCCTGCAGTGTGTAAATCACTTACAGCATTTTGCTATTGTTAAGCCCTTGAAATAAACTCTTGAGCTAAAAACCACTATGTGGTTTTTTTCTTTCTCCACCAGCAGAAGATACAACAATTATGTAAGGCAAGGAGATCAAAACTTTAAACAATGACCGGTCAACTCGGTGAAGCTTTCAGAGTTTGCCATTGTCTAGGGAAAACTTTCTTAGACTTCAGCAAGTTCTAAAGACTTTAAGGCAGCTTGTGAAAAATTCTAAGGCATGAAAATCTCTTTTGGAAAAAGCCTTCTGTATTGTGCTGTCTCTGTCATCAGAAAAGGATGGGGGATAGATGGGAAGGTTGAGGTAGGTCAAAAATACAACGTCAAGCCGGGCTCGGTGGCTCAGCCGGTAATCCCATGCCTTTGGGAGGCTGAGGTGAGTGGATGGCCTGAGCCCGCGAGTTCGAGACCCGCCTGGGCAGCGAGACCTCATCTCTACAATAAATCAAAAAATTAGCTGGGCGTGGTAGCGCGCGCCTGTAGTTCCAGCTACTTGGAAGGCTGAGGCGGAAGGATCGCCGGAACCCAGCGGGTCGAGGCTGTGGTGGCCGGGAGCGGCCACTGCACTCCAGTCTGGGCAACAGAGTGAGACTCCAACTCAAAAAAAAATACAACGTCAACAAGAAGCCTGGAAGCACCATGTGGAATGTGCTTTTGAACTCTTGAAAATTACCCTCCAGTAATCCAGGTGGTGGTCGCTCATTCAAGTGACTGGACCTCTGAGTCTGCTCATGAGCAAATGCACACACGTGTATTCCTCCCCACGCTCGCATGTGTCACACTTCCCCATGCATGCACTTGCATGCTGCATACATCTGCTTTTAACTTTTCAAAATTTTCTAAGTGTTCCATACTCACGGAAAGATAGATACAAAAAGATACCAACCACGTAATTGCATTAACTAAAAATAACCTAATAGCCTTCCAGAATTTTTCTATAGGAAATATATTTCATAAACACATTCATATATAAAATATAGATGTACAGACACATGTTGAATAAAATAATATATTGTTTTCATTGTTTAAAAGTATATAAATATTATGAATATGTAAACATGAATATCTTACCAATAAATAGAATATGAATATATAACATTTAAATTGATGGTTTATTTCTGATTTATACTACCCCATTATTTATTCAATAACTTGTTCATTTAGACTAATTGCAACATTTCCTATTTTTAAAAATGCATGAATAAGCATCCTTGCTCATAAATATATACATATTTGCCCAATTATCCATTCTCTTCTTCAATTCTCAGGATTATTGGGGCAATTTGGAATTTTAAACCCATGGTGTTCCTTTTAATCTTAATTTATCTCTATATTATATATTTTCATTAAATAACTATCAGTCTTTCTCTTTTCGTAAATATTTTAACAACTACAATTTGGATATCAGTTCTGCTGTTACTGCTGTCACTGTTGTCTAACTTTTTTTAAAGACAATTTCCCCATACTTATGCCCTTTCTTTTGACTTACTTTTCAAGTAGCTAGAAGATTTTTTTTTTCTGAGTCATTTTTTTTCAGAAAAGGTAAATAGTGGTCATTCCTAGGCATTGCCTCTAAAGAAGAACAAGTGTTTGTCCCATCATGTAATTGTGGAACATCATGTGATTGTTATGTCTCATCCTTTTTCTGTTATTAAGTGCTATGAAGAAAAGTCACTATCAACCTTTTGTAAAATTTATTTTTTTATTTAAGAGATGGAATCTCACTATGTTGTCCAGGCTGAACTTGAACTCCTGGGCTCAAGTGATCCTCCCATCTCAACCTCCTGAGTAGCTCAGACTATAGGCATGTGCCACCACATCCAGCTGTGTGTGTGTGTGTGTGTGTGTGTGTGTGTGTGTGTGTGTGTGTGTTTATGTGTATATTAGTAGTCTGCTTTTACCTGATTACTTGTAAAATATTTTTCTTATTTGATGCAAGTCAATAGGCCTTAATAAATATAAGCTCAGTCCTTATTTAGTGCAACATAATTTTCTTCTATTAGTTCTTTGATTAGTACTTCTGTATCTGCTCATTTATCTCCTGAATTTCTAACATGAATGCATTAGACCTTCTCAATCTATTTTTTTTAGGTCTTCTATCTTTTCACATATCATGGTGATCTCTCTTCTCTTTTTCTTTATATTCTGAGAGGATGTCTTGAATTGTTCTAATTTAGTAGTTTAAGTTTCTGTAGGCTCCAATTTATTTTTTACTGGCAACATTGTATTTTAAAATATACTAGAACGTTTCATCTGATAGCAATTAGACTTGAGCTTAAATTGTTTCCTTTTCATAAATACAAGGTTCTCTCAAATTTCAGATAAATTTGAATTTCTCCCCCTGTTTCTTGAAGTTGACTTGTTTTACACAAGAGATGTTTACTCCAACTCTACAGAAATGCCCTCTTCATTTTAATTCCTAAAGCAGTTTACATGCCCTGTGACTGGTTATAAAATTTCTACAGGAAGACGGTGTGACTTAGTACTGTGAGTACATATGGATTTTACCCAACTATACAGAGATTGTATAGTTCTGTGTTCAAATCTTTTAATCCCATATGGGAGTGAGGATGGGAAGTTAAGTGTTTGTCTTTAATAATTTAAAGCTTTTAATTAAAAAAATTAAAACCGTAATCCTGAATTGACCCCCATCTTTAAAATTAAAAAAATTAATTAATTTAAAAAATTAAGACTTTTTGGGAGACCGAGGTGAGTGGATTGCCTGAGCCCAGGGGTTCAAGACAAACTCCGTCAACTTGGCAAGATCTCATCTCTACAATAAATAAAAAAAAATTAGCCAGGTGTGGTAGCACACATCTGTAGTTCTGGCTACTTGGAAGGCTGAGGCAGAAGGATTGCCAGAGCCCAGTAGGTCGACTCTGGGGTGACTGTTAGTGTGCCACTGCACTCCAGCCTGGGCAACAGAGTAAGACTCCAACTCAAAAAAAAATTTAAGTTTGATTTTTCTAGACTAGGAAACCATTTTTCTGTGATGGGATAAAGCAGACCTTCTGATAAAAAAATAATCATTCCTGGCTGGGAATGGTAGCTCATGTCTATATAATCCCATCACTTTGAGGCCAAGACCCTGAGCCCAGGAGTTGGAGACCAGCCTAGGCAACATATTGAGACCCTCTTCCCTACAAAAAACTTAAAAAAAAAATTAGTCAGGCATGGTGGTGCATGCCTGTAGTCTCAGCTACTCGGGAGGCTGAGATGGGGGGATTACTTGAACCCAGGAGTTTGAGGCTGTGATGAGCTTTGATCATGCCACTGCACTCCAGTCTGGGTAACAGACTGAGGTCCTGACTTAAAAAAAAAAAAGTCATCGCTCCAGCTTGTTTTCCATGTTTGTTGTGATAGGCCTAAGTGCCAGGACATAGTCTGCTACTCCTAACCGATTGTGTGAGGAACCTGGTATGGGGCTATTTCTGCTTTCCTTAGTAACTATCTTTTCAAGCAGAAGCTGGATATGAGATCCGGGGCCAACTGGTGTATGCTGACATCTAATGCATCTCCCACAGAATCCTCAAATTTCAGATTTGGTCACTTATGCGTGCCAGGGTATGCTGGAACCGACTCAAATCAATTCGTGAGAGCCAATGACTACATTTTCAGGTATTTTGTGAGCAGGTTGTTATACCCAGCTGTTACTAAAAATTCAAAGATATAAGGTTTAAAATCACATAAATTATAATCAGAGGCCTCATTAAAAATTAAAGAAGAAAAACTTACAATCAACTAATCAAAGCTCATCTCTTCCTAATTGTTCTTACTGCATTCTATGATCAGTACACTTGAGGCTATTTTTCATCTCCTGTATCTGTATGGTGGCAATGCCATATGGGGGGGGGGGGACAAGAAATGGAACTTATTTATTAAAAATCGTGTTTTTATTCTTATAGGTTTAAACGTCAATCACCTTCCAAGTACTTTCTGTTTGATGCAATAGACCTATCAAGACTCTTCGACGCTCCATCAGATTTTGAACCCACCAATTTTGAAGCCTTTCAGTGTCTCCGTCGTTTTTCGTTTCACCTCTTCTACATCAGCAAAACATTCTCCTTTGAGGACGTTTTTCATCCTGGGGAACCAAAAAAAGTTACTAGGTACAAGATTGGGTGAAGAGGGAGGGTAGGGCATGAGAGTCAAGCCGTTCTTGGCCAAAAACTGCTGAACACTCAGTGCAGTGTGGGCACCTGTGCTCATAAACCACCCGTCATGAAATGGGCACACACATTGGAAGAATCTCCAGAGAAAAATTGACTAAAGCCAAATGCAGCTTCTCACAACACTAGCTGGTACACGGATGCCAGTGGGTTCCTAGAACGCTTACCTAGAGGGGAAAGCCTATACTGCAAGGCGCCTGGCCTCCAAAAGATAATTCTGGGATTTTGGGACGTCCCCTTCGTATACCAGTGTGCTGCCATGTGCGTCTTCCCAACTCGGCATTCAGCGACATGCAGAAGAGTGGATGGTTGAACATTCTCCTGCATAACCCTTTCTGAGTCGCTTTACCTCTAGCCTCAGTTTCTCTAGACCGGGGGGGCGGGGGGGGGGGGAGGAGGCAGGGACATACACTGTAGAGTTTTGCTGAAGATTTGCAGACACTTACTTTTCAGAGACACTTTCCCTTTGAATATCTCTAATCATAAGCTGGTCAAAACTTCTTTCGTCCTATCCTATGTTCACAGACTTTTGCAGAAATTCCTCCAACGTTCTATGTGTGGATGACAGTCCCTTCTCTTAGAAAATATCCAGAAAAGTTGGGCTTTTCGTTTTATAAGTGTTACTAAAATGTATCATTGAAATCTATATTTGGGAGATGAGGTTAAAAAAAAAAAAGGTAAGGCTGAGCATGATAGCTCGCACCTGTAATTCCAGCACTTTAAGAGGCCAAGTCTGGTGCATCGCTTGAACCCAGGAGTTTGAGACCAGCCTAGGCAACACAGTGAGACCTCGCCTCTACAAACAGTCAAAAAATTAGCCAGGCATGGTGGTGTGCATCTGTCGTCCCAGCTACTTGGGAGGCTGAGGTGGAAGGATTGCCTGAGCCCAGGGGTCAAAGCTGCAGGAGCCATGATTATGCCACTGCACTGGAGCCTGGGTAACAGTAAAAATGACTCAGAACTAGTTTATCCCAGGGGAGAAGGATGAACAAAAGGTATGCCACCCGGAGTTGGGCTCCAGACTGAGTCGACGTCTAGAGAAGAGAATGTAGTGTCTAGGCCCCCAAAGCCGAGACCTGGCACTTCCAGAGATGTCACAAGGACTCCTTGAGAGGCGATTCAGCTGGGTGTGTAATCCCAGCACTCTGGGAGGCCGAGGTGAGAGGATTACCTAAACCCAGGGGTTTGAGACCAGCCTGGGCAACTTGGTGATACTTTGTCTCTACAATAAATCACCAAAAATGAGCTGGGCGCGGTGGCGTGTGTCTGTAGTTCCAGCTACTTGGAAGGCTGAGGCGGAAGGATCGCCTAAGTCCAGCAGGTCGAGGCTGCGGTGGGCGTGAGCGTGCCACTGCACTCCAGCCTGGGCAACAGAGTGAGACAAAAAAAAGAACGGAGATTCACCACTGGACACTGGCCTGTAACAGCCCAGTGTATAAGCAGTGGTCCCTGATTTTGTTGGTCCTTCCTTCTGTAGAACTTGCAAAGCAGCTTTCTCAGGCATGTTGAAGCAGGTACAACCCAGAAAGTGCTAGGAAACACACAAGTGTCCCTCGAGCACAGTTCTAGAGCCAAGTCCCAGAACCTTGTTTCTAGAACAGTATTCAGTTTCTGCCACAGACTAAATAAGAAAGCATATATGGGGAATATATCTGAATAAAACCTTTTAAAGAGAGATCATTGTGTAAAAGGCACTGTCATTCACAAAGATCTCTTTGACAGACGCCTCTCAAGTATCAGGGCAAGAGAAATGTTTCGCTCACACTGAACTAACAAGTTCCTCCTATTGGAGCACTGGGACTATGAAAGCATTGTATCATTGTGTGGTCCTTTTTTGCCTAGCTGATAGGAAGCTCTGTTTTCCTTCAATTATGGAAACTTTCCTTAGACGTGATTTATTCTTATTTTCAATAACTTCTCCCTTCCTTTCTTCCTTCACTACTTGTTTTGTGTCTATTTTATGTGGGTCACTTTTTAAATCTTGTCGCGCTTGTATTTGATAAAATATTATACAATATTTTTTCAGAATAATAAATAGACAACCAACCACGTGTGGGTCAGTGATTTAGTGTGGATTATGAGTAATCTAATGCTGTATACCTAAGCGCCAATAAAAGTAAAAAAAAAAACAAAAACAACAACAATTTCTGGAAGTAGGTAGAGATATGAATACATATAATATAAATAATATAATAAATATTTTTAAAGTTAAGGAAATACATTTTGGGTGGTCTACTATATGCCCAGCCTTATGCTAAGAACTATAGTAAATCAAAAGTTATAGATACTATCCTTGGGAAACTAATCTTATTGGACAGGCAGAACTTACAAACATATTTGTTAGTTTCCATTTATTAGACACCAGCCATGTTCTAGGTGTACTCTATACATCATCTTATTTTTTCTTTGTTGGTTGTATTCACCTTTTATTGTATACATGTGGTATACAACATGAGTTTTGATATACACACTGAAATGGCTGCTACAGCCAAGCAAATTACCGTATCCATCATCTCATATAGTTATCGTGTGTGTGTGTGTTTTGTGTGTGTGTATGCAAGAGCACCTGAAATCTACTCCCTAGCAAAAACCCCAAATAAAGTACAAACTTATTCACCGTAATCTCTATTTTGTACATTAGATCTGCAGACTTATTTATCCTACATCTACAACCATTTTGTCTTTATTTCAACGGATTAGGGGGTCCAAACAGTTTTCGGTTACATGGTTGCACCGTATAGTGATGAAGTCTGGGCTTTAAGTGTACCCACCACTCCCATGTGCGCACATTGTACCTGATAGGGGATTTTTTTGGCCCTCTGCTGCTTCTCGCCTTCTGCCTTCTGAGTCCCCGATGTCTATCATGCCATTCTCTATGCCTTTGCAGATCCTTAGTTTAGTTTTCACTCATAAGTGAGAACATGTGGTGTTTGGCTTTCTATTCCTGAGTTTGTTCACTTAGAATGATGTTCTCCAATCCCATTCGAGTTGCTGTAGAATATATTATTTCATTCTTTTTGAGGGTTGAATGGTATTCCATAGTGCATACATACCACATTTTCATTATCCACTGATTGGTTGGTTGATGGGCATTTAGGTTGACTCCATATCTTTGCAATTGTGAATTGTGTTGTGATGAGCATGCGGGTGTAAGTGTCTTTTTTGTATAATGACCTCTGTTACTTTGGGTGGATACCTAGTAGTGGAATTGCTGGAACAGATGGTAGATCTACTCTTAAGTTCTTTGAGAAATTTTCGTACCAATTTCCCCAGAGGTTGTACTAATTTACACTCACACCAACAGTGTATAAGCATTCCCTTTTTTTTTTTTTTTTTGAGTTAGTGTCTCACTCTGTCGCCCAGGCTGGAGCACAGTGGCACTCTCACAGCCACCCCAGTGTCAACCTGCTGGGTTCCAGTGATCCTTCCACCTCAGCCTTCCAAGTAACTGGAACTACAGGCCCGCACTACCACACCCAGCTAATTTTTGATTTATTGTAGAGATGAGGTCTCGCCAAGTTGCCCCGGCTGGTCTCGAATCCACAGGCTCAGGCAATCTACTCGCCTCAGTCTCCCAAAGTGCTGGGATAACAGGCTGGGCCACCGAGTCTGGCCAAGCAATTCCCTTTTTACCACATCCACACCAATATCGATTGTGTTTTGATTTTTTTAATAATAGTCATTCTGACTGGTGTAAAGTGGTATTTCATTGTGGTTTTAATTTGCATTTCCCTGAGGATGAGTAATGAGCATTTGTTTATATGCTTGTTGGGCATTTGTGTATCTTTTGAGAGATGTCTGTTCATGTCATTTGCTCATTTTTTAATAAGGTTATTTGCTTTTTACTTGCTAATTTGTTTGAATTCTTTGTAGATGCTGGATGTTAGTCCTTTGTCAGATGTATAGTTTGTGAATATCTTCTCCC
The DNA here is from genome assembly GCF_000164805.1 of Carlito syrichta. Classification (NCBI taxonomy): domain Eukaryota; kingdom Metazoa; phylum Chordata; class Mammalia; order Primates; family Tarsiidae; genus Carlito; species Carlito syrichta. Next base: position 225,434 of record NW_007248645.1, on the reverse strand, counting down.
ATTCTATCGGTTGCCTATTTGCTCTGTTGTTTACTTCCCTCACTGTGCAGAAGCTTTTAAATTAAACCCCACTTATTTATCTTTGTTTTTGTTGCATTTACTTTTTTTTTTTTTTTTTGAGTTGGAGTCTCACTCTGTCGCCCAGACTGGAGTGCAGTGGCCGCTCCCGGCCACCGCAGCCTCGCCTGCTGGGCTCTGGCGATCCTTTCGCCTCAGCCTTCCGAGGAGCCGGAATTACAGGCATGCGCTACCACGCCCGGCTGATTTTTGATTTATTGTAGAGATGAGGTCTCGCTGCCCAGGAGGGTCTCGAACCCGCGGGCTCAGGCCATCCACTCACCTCAGTCTCCCAAAGGCCCGGGATTACAGGCTGAGCCACCGAGCCCGGCTTGCATTTACTTTTGAGGTTTTAGTCATACATTCTTTGCCTACACCAATGTATAGGAGAGTTTTTCCTAGGTTTTCTTCTAGGATTGTTACGGCTTCAGGTCTGACATTTAAGTCTTTAATCCATCTTGAGTTAATTTTTGTATATGGGAAGAGATAGGAATCAAGTTTCATTTTTCTGCATGTACCTGTTTAATTTTCCCAGCACCATTTATTGAATAGGGTGTCCTTTTCCCAGTGTAGGTTTTAGTTTGCTTGGTCAAAGATCAGTTGATTGTAGGTATTTGGGTTTATATCTAGATTCTTTCTTCTATTCCATTGGTTCATGTGTCTGCTCTAGTGCCAGGACCATACTGTGTTGACTACTACAGCCTTCATTATAATATAATTTGAAGTCAGATAATGTGATGCCTCCAGTTTTGTTCTTCTTGCTTAGGATTGCTTTGGCTATTCTGGCTCTTTTTTTGATTCCGTATGAATTTTAGGATTTTTTTTTAATTTTGTGAAAAGTGACATTGGTAGTTTGATAGGCATTATGTTGATTACATTATGTAGATTACTTTGTGCGATATGGTCATTTTAATAATGTCGATTCTTTCAATCCATGAGCATGGAATGTTTCTCCATTTGTTGGTGTCCTCTACAATTTCTTTCATCAGTGTTTTGTGGTTCTCCTTGTAGAGATCTTTTACCTCCTTGGTCAAATATATTCCCAATATATTAGCTTTGGGACTGCTGTTGTAAATGGACTTGAGTTTCTTATTTGATTCTCAGCTTGGTCGTTATTGGTGTATAGCAGTGCTACTGATTTGTGTGTGTGTTGATTTTGCATCCTGAAAGTTGACTGAATTCATTTATCAAGTCCAAGAGTCTTTTGGAGGAGTCTGTAGGATTCTCTAGGTGTAAAATCATTTCATTGGCCTATAGTGATAGCTTGATTTCCTCTTTATACCATTTATTTCTTTCTCTTGCCTGATTGCTCTGGCTACGACTTCCAGTACTATGATGAATAGAAGTGGTGAAGGTGGGTATCCTTGCCTTGTTCCGGTTCTGAAGGGGAGGGTGTTCAAATTTTCTCCACTTAGAATGACATTGGCTGTGGGTTTGTCATACATGGCTTTTATTATTTTGAGGTATATTCCCTCTATGCCTATTTCACTGAGGGTTTTTATTATAAAGGGATGCTGGATTTTACCACACGCTTTTTTTGCATCTATTGAAATAATCATATTGTTGTTTTTTAACTCTGTTTATGTAGTGGATCACATTTATTGACTAGAATATGTTGAACCCCCTGTATCCCTGAGATAAAACCCACTTGGATTTTTTTTTTATGTGCTGTGGAGTTTGGTTTGATAATATTTTACTGAGGACTTTCATATCTGTATTCATAAGGGGTATTGTTCTGTGGTTTTCTTTTTTTGTTGTCTTTTCCTGGCTTTGGTATCAGAGTGATACTGGCTTCATAGAATAAGTTAGGGAGAATTCCTTCTTTCCCAGTCTTATGGAATAGCTTCAGAAAATTGTTACCAGTTCTTCTTTGAAAATCTGGTCAAATTTGACTGTGAAAACATTGGGTCCTGGACTTTTTTGGTGTTGGGAGACTTTCAATTACTATTTCTGTCTCACAACTTATTATTGGTCTATTCAGGGTCTCTATTTCTTCCTGATTCAAGGTTGAGGGGTTGTATGTTTCCAAGAATTTATCCATTTCCTCTAGATTGTCTAGTTTGTTTGCATAGAGGTGCTTATAATAATCTTGGATGATCTTTTGAATTTCCCTCATATCAGTTGTAATGTCATCGTTTTTATTTCTGACTGAGCTAATTTGAAAATTTTTGTTTTTTAATTTATCTAACTAGTGGTCTAACAATTTTGTTTGTCTTTTTAAAGAACTGATTTTGCTGCTGTGATACTTTGTGGTTTTTTATTTCAATGTTATTTAGTTCTGCTCTGATTTTCATTATTTCTTTTCTTCTGTTAATTTTAGGTTTGGTTTATTCATGTTCTTTTTGTTCCTTGAGGTGTGATGTTACATTGTCAATAAGTGATCTTTCAGTCTTATTAATTTAAACCTTAGAAAGTGCTATAAATTTTCCTCTGAGTACAGTTTTGGCTAGTCCCAGAGGTTTTGATAGCTTGTTTCATTTTGCCATTCATTTCAAGGAGTTTTTAAATTTCCATCTTGATTTCATTGTTGACTCAAGGATCACTCAGGAACAGATTTGTTTGGTTTTGTGAGTTCTTCTTGGAGTGAATTTCTAGTTTTAGTCCACTGTGGTCTTAAAAGGTGCTTGATATGATTTTGATTTTTTGGAATTTAGTAAGACTTGATGTGTGGCTTATCACATTGTCTATCTTGGAGAATATTCCATGTTCTGATGAGAAAAATGTATATTCTGTAGTTTAGGGGTGAAATGTTCTTTAGATGTCCATTAGTTCCATTTGCTCTAGGGTCCAGTGCAACTCCACTGTTTCTTTGTTAACTTTCTGCCTTGATGATCTGTGTATTGCTGTCAGTATAGTGTTGAAGTCTTTCACTATTATTGTATTGCTGTTGATTGATTCTTTTTGTCTCATAGATTTTGTTTTATAAAGCTGGGGGTGCTAGTCTTAGGTGCATATACATTTAAAATTATTATGTCTTCTTATTGGATTGATCCCTTTATCATTATATAGCAACCATCTTTGTCTTTTTATTTTTAACTATTATTAATTTAAAGTCTTTTTTATCTGATATGAGAATAGCCATTCCTGCTAGTTATTGGTTTCCATTTGTATGGAATATTTTCCCCACTCCTTTACCTTGATCCTATAAAAGACCTTGTGTGTTAAGTGAGTCTCGGCCAGTCTAATCTTTTTAGTGGGGCATTGAGACCATTTATGTTCAATGTTAATAATAATATTTCATTCATCATGCTGGCTGTTATCTAGTTGCTTTGTTTATTTTCCTTTATTGTGTTGGTGTTCCACAAGGCTTGTAAGCTTTATGACTTCCAGCATTTTTCTACTGGTGTATTTTGACCTTTTGTTTCAGTGTTAAGAATTCCTTTGAGTATTTCTTTTAAAGTCAATCTAGCAGTGACAAATTCCCTCAGCATTTGCTTTGCCTGAGAAAGAATTCATTTCTCCTTCATTTATGAAATTTAGTTTTCCAGGATGCAAAATCCATGACTGACTGTTATTCTGTTTGAGGAGACTGAAGATGAGGCTCCAGTCCCTTCTGGACTGTAGGGTATCTTCTGAGAAGTCTGCTGTTAGGTTGATAAATTTATCTTTGTAAGTTATTTGATGTTTTTGTGTCATTACTCTTAAAATTCTTTCCTTCACATTAACTTTTACTAACATGATAATTATATGCCTTGGGGGATGATCCTTTTGTAATGAATCTTCTGGGGGGTTCTTTGAGTTTCTTGTATCTGAATGTTTAAATCTCTGGCAAGGCCAGGGAAATTTTCCTCCATTAGTCTCTCAAATAGATTTTTCAAACATGTTGATTTCTCTTCTTCCTCAGGAACATCCTCAGGTTTGGATGTTTTACATAATCCCATATTTCTTAGAGATTTTTTTCTTTCCCTTGTTTATTTTTTATTTATTGTTATTTGATGGGTTAATGCAAAAGCCTTGTCTTCAAGTTCTGAGATCTTTTCTTCTACTTGCTCTAGTCTACTGTTAAAACTTTCCACTGCATTTTGTACTTCCCTAGATAATTCTTTCATTTCTATAATTTCAGCTTGGTTTTCATTCTTTCCTTTCTTTTTTGTAAAAGGTATCTATCTCTTTGAAGAATTTTTTATTTATGCCCTGAATAGGTTTTTGGAAATTTCTTTATGTATAGAGTAAAATAAATAAATAAATAAAATAAAAAATTAAATAAATAAATAAATTGTCTTTATGTTGACTTTCAACTGTCTTCTGAATATTACTGAGCAATTTTATCATCAACCTTTAGAATTCTATGTCTAGAATTTCAAATATTTCATTTGGGTTAGGGTCCATTGCTGAAGGGTTAGTGTGATCTTTTGGGGGTGTTGGAGAACTCTGTTTTTTCATATTGTCAGAATTATTGTTCTGGTTCCTTCTAATTTGGGTAGATTATTACTTATTTGAGGTTGGCAAGGCATTGAAGTAGGTATTGTAGGGTTCCCTATGTTATATGAAGGTTTGGTGGTGATGAGTTTCTCAATTGTCAACCGTGGTGGTCCTGTGCTGGGTGCCTGCATAGGTTCACAGCATCCAGAGTAGCTAGTGTGGGGTCTGGGATCAGGCCTTCTGCAAAGCTGAAGTATTCGATCAGATGTGATGGGCTGTGCTGTGGACACCTGGTCAGGAGATGGTGCTTGTGGGAGAGAGCCAGCTGTGATGGTGACTGTGGGCTTTCTCCTTAGCATGTGTTGGTACAAGGAAATGCCCAGATAACCTAGGTGGAGGATGGGACTCTGAGGATTACCCAAATTTTGTCTGTTTTGAGCCCTCTAGGGGAGTGTGAAGGGAATGGAGCTCAAACACCCTACCTATGTACACTCTTGGCTACCCCAGTGGGGATTGGGAGGGAATTCCTGCCACTGGGATAAAGTTGTTGTGGGGAGGGGTCGCACAAAAAAGTTTACAGGGGGAGTGAGAGGTTGCTATGGCAACGAGTCCCACTTGGCTTCCCACCTCAGCCTCAGCAGTCCGCGATCTGAATGTCCAGATGCAGCTGGCCTCAGGTGTTCTCATGGCAGCCTCCCCTAGCGAGGAAATGTCTACCGCTGCAGAGTTTGCCCTTGGGGCTTGTCCCCTCCCAGGCCAACTAGAAAGCAGCCACCAGCAAGGGTTGAGCTCCTGGGATATGGCGGCTAGAGCTGCTTCGTGCTTTTTTTCCTGCACCACTCCATGTGGGTTTTGGCAGAGCACCGCTGTGGGTAAGCCAGTCTCTCATGAGAGACTGGAGTCCCACAAGGCTCAGGGAGTCCTCCAAGTCTATGACAGGAGCACAGAACTCCTAACTTCCCTTCACTTACCTTCCCCACTGTGTCCAGAAACTGAAGGTGGTCTGTGCCACCATCCAGATGAAGGTTTGACAATCCAGATGAAGGTTAGACCTGAAGTTCTAACTCAGGTCCATTGATTTTTCTCTTCTTCGCATTATGTAGTTATTACCACTTCTTTGACGAGTCATGCACTGCTGGTCTTGTCTATGGGTGCTGAAGAAACTCTATCTTGGCTTACTCCACGGGAGAAATACACTTCAGCTGTCTTTGTTGGTCATCTTAATCCTTCTCCCCTAAATCCTCACTCCCAGAGACTCCAATTCAGTAAGTCAAGTTTCCTATGAAATGGATAACCCCATGATTCTAATGTGCAGCCAGGGTTGGGATTGTCTCACCTGGAATGAAAGAAAAGTGTGAAACTGTATGCAGATCTCAATCTGTGTGTCAAGGCAAAGATCCAGGGAGGCCCTAGCCTCTGTCCCAGGGTAGAGAAATGGTGGCCTGCTTGGCGCTAAGATGTGTGGTGCCGGCTGACTAAACCACCTGTAGCATGGGAACCACAGATGAAGGCATTCTACTCCGGGCAAGAACTTATCATGGAGATGACGTTTTTGATAGTACTTACAAAACCAAACACTTCACCTGGAAAGTGCTGATATTAAAGAAGGGCAATGGTCTGGCCTCCACAGAACGAGGAGGACCAACAACCAGGAGTCCATGGGCCCGTTTTTCTAGATTATCGGAAATGTCATCTCCTCCCCGAAGCTTTGTTTGTGACTCCTCCTTCTGGTTTCTCGAGACTTGGTGTTCATTCCTTTCTGCTATGTCTCTTCTCATGATAGACGGCAGTTGCGTAAGAGTCTGCCTTCACAAAAAGACTAAAATTTTTTCTTTCTCCTGTCATCTTTATTACCAAACCTCCAGAGGAAAGTACAGTGTCCAGGACGTAGTAGGCGCCCAACAAACATTTGAATTAATCAATAAATTATGTTTTATTAGATGTCTTTAGCCTCATGGGTCCAAAGAAACAGATGATCACTATGGTCAACCAAACTATTTTCAATAGTTGAAACCACGTGACACAGGGCCTCTCTGACATGACAGTAAAGGCGACATAAATTGACCAGCACATTTTCTCCATTGTGATAAAGTCATCCATATTTTTTGGTGTGTGAGGGCTTGGACTATAAATCGTTGAACTCTGACATGAGAGAGCTTCATAAATAAATCGGTTCCAGTGAGTTAGTCATACAGTGTGTGGCATATTTTCCAGTCAAAACCATAACTCGTGATGAATGGAGCTATCTGGCTACTGTGTCCTTAATGTGAAGAGTGTGGTAGTTAGAGGTTGACTGTCCTGTTCTCGTATTATAGGCCAAACCTTTACGCGTGTCAAGACAGGCATAGCTTTAGAATTTCTTATTTAACAACGAGTTAAGCCTGAGGTCATGCTTCAGACTGGTGTGATTGAGTGCTGCAAAGAGAAGGGAATTTCTACATTTCCTTCTGCAAAGCAGAATGCAGATAAGCATGTTGGTGGTTACTCATTTATCCTCTCTGTCTACCCCACACCCCACCCTCAAAGCGTCTCAGTCTCAGCGGTTTTCTGTTCAGTTGATTTATGACATCAATACCAAACTGGAGATTACAAAGTGCTATCTTTTGAGAAGATAATCTGAAGTTTGGATAGTGAACAATCTGGTATATTTATTTACACTTAAGATGGGGCAACAGATTTTTATTTTTCAGATAGGTTTTTTTTAGAGACAAGTTCAGAAAAAAGGTTTTTTTGTTTGTTTTTGTGTTTTTAATGAGCTGATACTGTATCAGATCTTAACAGACCATACTTATCCTCCTTCCACCCCAGAGGGTTTGGGAGGCCAAGTTCTCTTAACATCTCTTGCTTTAGATAGCATGTCATTTCCAAATACACTCCCCTCCACACTGTCGAGAACTTGGCTGCCAATTTTGATTCACCTCAGGTGTAGCTTTTAAGATGTCAGCAAGAGAAGTCAACCCCAATTCTTTGCATGCTTTCACTTGGCCATTGTCACCGGCCACACAAAAGGGTCACCAGTCATGCTGTGGGTTATAATTGTGTTCAAATTATACACGGAGAATTGGGGGATTGAGTAGCTTAATTCAGCACATCAAATCACAGCATATGCTCTAGAAGGAATCCCAGAGATCAGATACCACAGATAAGGATATCATTATTTCACAGATAAGGAGTTGGTGACCTAAAGGAGCCCTGAGCTGGCCACGTTCTCAAACTGATTAAAGGCAGAGATAAGACCAGGCTGGGTCTTCTACAATGCAAATCAATTTTCTTCTTACTATAGTCTATCCTATGAGCACAAATTATATCATAAAGTAACTTATCATTCATTAATAGTAATGATTTTTGATTAAAACACTAAAAGCACTATTTCAATAATCAGGTGATCTAAAGTAGTGATCTTCCAGTTTTAGCATGCATTAAAATCACCCAGAGAACTTGTTGAAACAGATTGCTGGGCCTTACTCTTAGTAGGTCAGGGGTGGGGCCTGCAAATTTGTACTTTTAACAGGTTTCCAAGTGACACAGATGCGAATGCTGTTAGTCTGAAGACCGCACTTTGGGAACCCCGACCTAAAGGAAACCGATGCTGTGTCCTGCCGTTCAACATTGGGCACCTGTGCGCACTGTCTACTATCGGAGAGCTACATGGTTAGTACTCCCGCAGGAGGAGGGACCAGTAAACTTTTCTTTGTACTCCCCAGTGCTTTTTTTTTTGAGTCGGAGTCTCACTCCGTCGCCCAGACTGGAGTGCAGTGGCCGCTCCCGGCCACCGCAGCCTCCACCTGCTGGGCTCCGGCGATCCTTCCGCCTCAGCCTTCCAAGGAGCTGGAACTACAGGCATGTGCTACCACGCCCGGCTAATTTTTTTGATTTCTTGTGGAGATGAGGTCTCTCCAAGTTGCCCAGGTGGGTCTCTAACTCATGGGCTCAGGCAATCCGCTCGCCTCGGCCTCCCAAAGCGCTGGGATTACAGGCTGAGCCACCGAGCCCGGCCTCCCTAGAGCATTGTCCCCTGAAAGGCTGTTACATGATTGCGCAGGGGCTAAGAGCTCTGGCTGGTCAAATGCCTGCGTGCTCACCTCTGCTCTAAAATGCAGCATGATCTTGAGCAAGCCGTTGTGCACGGGGCTTCAGTTTTCTCACCTGTAAGATGGGGCTAATAGCTTAACCCATAGAGTTGTGAAAGGATTAAGTCAGAAGAGGCATAGGAAGAGGGTAATAGATAATAACCACATGGTATAGCAACCGGAGACCACTCAGGAAAAAATTAACTACTCTAGCTCTTACAGAGAATTAAAAAGCTCTGACTAATCACTTAGGTGATGCAAGGGCTCAGAAATCACATGGGGGTGGGAAACCAGAGGTTTAGCAACAGCATAAAGCTGCTGCCACTTTTTGGGCTAGAAGCGGAAGGAAGCAATGTTGCCAGAGTCTTCTCCTGAGAGCTAGAGGACAGGGATTTGCTCACACCTGAAAGTGAGGTTCTATCTGGCAGAAGCCAGAGCCATGGTAGAGACTCACTACCTAGAAGCCAGAGGGCAATAGACTTGGGGAATACGGTTCTTTGTGACACCAAACAGCGCGGGGCAAAGCAGAAAACGAGTCTGAGCTAATACCACCCTCCATGAATGTTAGTCATTGTAAGCCTGACAGGAATTATCTGTACTTGTTTGTACGCCATTGCTAGACCACAACTTTAGGTCTAGGACCGTGTGTCTACGGGGGTAAAGTGAGCGCCATATATATTCAAGGGGGGTTGCAAAACAACAAAGGGAACAGTTCTTTCACCGTTAAACATGTGTCTGGACTAGGTGATACAATGTATAACCGGCATTTGGAGTGTGACTTAGCTCCCTGTGGACAAGACCCAGGCTGCACCTCTATGTACTGTCCCCGTTCTCTGGTTCTCTGAGTGTTTAAAATATCCATGTAACAGTGAAACAAAACTGGACACCACATCTTAGAGGATGATTTGCAAGGCTTGGGTATGAATGAGGCGGGGAGAGAAACTGAGGGACAGTGGGCATTCTAGTTTTATAGCAAGAACATCCCTTGAAACGACATTGCCTGGAGGTATTTCTTCTCATCATTAAGTTTACAGTGAAACGATACAAGTGCCATTGAGCTGTCATTCACACGACCACTCAATTTCCTCCTCACTTTATGAGATGTGATAAACAGAATGAAAAAGGGGTGGGTGGAAGACAATAGAAACAGCAACATTTATGGACCAGAAGATAGAGCAGCTTTAGAAATATTTCTTAGGTGATAATTGAAATTTCAAACCAAAGCTTAAGTTTCAAAACAACCTTTATTCTGTTTGAGGACCTAATACAATGCATTAAAGCAACTTAAAACAACAAGACATAGCTCCATTGAATCTATAACTTGAACAAAATGTCAAGGAGGCACGCTCCCCCTCCCCCCCACCCCAGTTGCCTTGTAAAGGCAAAATTACAACTGACCGTGACATCCTTCCTCTCGTCAAAAGACCGACTTTATTTTAACAATGTCATAGAAACAGGTTTGTAAAAACATTGAACAGATTGTAACCTTAAAAAACACACAGGTATAAATGAGTTTTTTGTTTTGTTTTGCTTTTTTTATTTTTTTTTTAAATAGCAGCATCCTGGGCAGCTAATGCTATTTCATGGTGACAAATTTAATGTTAAGTTGGATGGTCTTTCCAATGGACTCAATTCTATTTCCTCCCCACCCATAATACTAGTATTATATATAACTAGATTATTAAAAAATCAGAATTTGGCATTTTGGAACTTTGTCCCATGTGAGGCATTGTGCTTTAAACTGCCCCTTTCTTAAATGACCCTCAACTCAAAGACATCAGGGTCTGCTTTCCAACTGACTTGGATACCATGCATAGCAAAAGCACAGTTGTTAAAACCAGCAGAATTTTTCTCCCAATAAGGAACATCAGTAGGACTTTCCAGACACGTTACTAGCTCATAACCAGCTATATGACAAAGCAATTGGTTTCCCACAGTGACAGCTCACATAAACACATTTCGACTTGACACAGAAAACGAGGGTTTCCAAGTTGAGCGAGTCAGGCAGACCAGCTCCTTAAAAGGAGTAACTTTTAAAAACACCAAAAAGCCAAAGAAATCGGAACTTCTCACTTCACTTGCAAACAATTTTCACCTTTATAAGACAAAACAAAGCAACCTCAAAGGAAACAAAACAACCCATACACGTACGTAAGAATTGTACTAGACATTTGCTTGTTATGCACTTGAACTCAACTACGGTGGATCAGTTTTGGCTGAAAGGTGTACTGAAAACACAGTCCATGCACATATACATATATACATATATCGAAGGCCGTGAAGTCAGCAGATGTCGCGGACACATGCTTTCTGCCTTTTTCACATGGTTGTGATCTCTCTTGTGTGAAATATGAGGTCCCAACTCTCCCGCTTCTACACCTTATCATAGCCTCTCTGCAGCTCAGCTTTTGGCTTTGTCTTTAGAATGCTACATTGAGTGGGGGAAACTGATGCACGGATAAAAATCACATATAAGGAGAGCCTCTGCTGTTTCCGTCCACACTTGTGAGCCACTGAGATGATGTTAGGAGGTGACTGATTAGACCCCAAGTGTCCTGCTGGCCAAACATCTAAGAGAAGTGCACTGGGCACTCCACACTGCGATCAAAAAAGCAGTCACTTGGCAGAATAGGTCTGGTGTAACTCTCGGTCATATGAAAGAATGAATCCCGCCTTGCTGTTCAATGAAAAAAATCTATTGCACATAGGCTTGTGAGACGCAAAAACAAGGCAACTGCCTAAATACCATGTCATCTTGCGAAGGGTGTTGAAGCAGAAACATTCACAGAACTGTAGCTTTTAATTCAATTAACATTCAACCTCAGGTCTTATATTTTAGGAATTAAATGAAAATGATTTGTATTTAATAGCATACATGATGTGCTAGTGGAAAAAAAAAAACCCCACACACCTAGTTATTAACGAATTAACTGTTAGACTTCTGTGTGATCTGGAAGCATATCACCATCAGAAGTTTTAAAGCAAAGACACAGACCTAAACCTAAACCAGGGAAATCATCAATTATCTGGTGGTGAGAGGGAGATGGTCAGATCAGTACAGTCAAGTCTGAGGGCTGGCAGTATGGCTGTAGGATTGCCTTCTGCTTGAGTATAAGTAGCTTCATGTAAAGAGGAAAAATAATACATTCTACAGATGATTTACTCAGCTGCGAGACTGATTCTTTCAAAATATTTTAAAAAGGAACAACATTAAAACAACAAAACAAAAAGCCCTCACTCTCACTTGAAGAGAAATACAGCTGTGGGTGAATCTGTTGTTGAGAAAAGGAAACTGAAACGGCATGATTTCATTTTAATATACCAGGGCAGTGACCATGATTATGATTCATCTTTTTAGGTCTCTCAGCACACCTACAATCCCTACTGAACATAACAGCTTTTGCACATGTAAGCCAGGGAGCGAGACCTTTCACTCTCACCCTCAGTTGGAAAGATTACACTACCAGCTCCTTCCTTTTTCCCCATCGTGAAGTCGAACACATACAATGACTTGGATGAAGAGGACCTCCATTCGAACTCCTGCACTGGCTGTGACTCTCATGAGCTCCATACAGTCCAGAGCCGTGACAGTGTGACGGTGTCTGTCTGCTTTATGTTCTAAACTGAATGAAAAGCTAGGAAAGGAACCAACATCCCACTACACGTGTGTTTTTTCAGATCATGCTTTTTCTAAAATAAGTATTTGTTGGTGGTCATGGAGAGTCTAACACGAAAAAGAGAAAGACTCCTTTCCTAAATGCAGAGATGATCCCTTCAAACCAGTGTTCTAAACAAAGGTGAGCACTGTTCCAGGAACCCCAAAACAAACTCTCGGCACTTCCTTTATGAGAACTGAAATACCTGACCAGCTGCACCGGGTTAGAGTTACAGTAGGTTTGTAACTGCCATAATTGATAACTAGCAAATCAAAGTGAAAAAAGCCTGAAGTATAAGCAACTTCACTCTGCAGTTAATCACTTCTTCTCTGTAATCATGAGAAAGAGAAAGTGCATACCACCTCGCCAACCCTCCCACCACCCCACCCAAGACAACCCTCAGCTACAACCCCCCCCCAGATACAAGAACTTCACAATTCTTTATGAAACAAACATTGCCAGGTACCGTATTTTAAGAGTCATAAAACATTGTTGGACTCAGCGATACTTTGTCATATTCATATATCTTTTTCTTTTTCTTTTTTATTGAATAAAGCAGCTTTGAAGCTTATCAGGCACTGCCCAACAAAACATTTAGTCAAAAAAATCTGTTATGAACTTTTTAACCTTGGGCCAACAGCCAAGTACTCTGTACAAGAAAAACTGTAAAATATTTCATAGTTTTAATTCTGAAGCCATTTTTTTTTAAACTGGCATCCTGTACATTTCTTCTTCTTCTTTTTTTTTTTTTTTTTAAAAAAGGATAAGAATAACAAAATGAATATTAACAAAAACTGGGGACAACAATATTTTCAAGCAACAAAAACTGGGGTAGGGAAGCTTATTCTGAAGGTACATTTGAAACTGAGAGAACAACTTAATGAAAATTAAGAATTGCATAGCGCTGTGAATTTAGCCTTCAGCGAACAAAACAGAAGCTATTTGGTATTGATACAAATCCATCTATTTGATAGTTGGTCATCCAATATTATGTACATATTTTATATACTGAATGTCATTTTAAGTCCTGTTTTCCAAACTCCATTTTTCTGTTGGCGGGTTTTTGTTTATTTGATAAGTCTAAACACCTTCTGGCACTTCGCTATGACAGAATCTCTCTTGCACAGACATGAACTGACATTCTCCCCAAAGTGTCCCTTGTAAGCGAAAGTGCCTTTCTGCTACATATCGTTCATTTGTTAGGAAATGAAATAATCCACCGTGCGCTGTGTCTGGGTCCACGGCACACAGCAACACCCAGGCTAAACCAGGCTGGACCTGACATCCCCAGGCCAGGGCTCTCCAGCCTATCTATCCTCCGGGCTCCAGAGTCCCAACTCTTAGCTGGTAAAGCTTCAGAAAGCATTAACAAGCACCATGGTTAAAGGCCTCTTTGTCCCTGCACGCAGAGATTTTTGCATTTCTTTTTCTCTTTGTGTTGTGTGTCCTTGTGGCTTTAAATCAAACCAAAGGGGACCCCCCCAAAAAACAAAAGGGAAAGGAAGGTATGATAAGTACTCCGGATTAGAAACGCGTGGTCATCATACAGCCCTAGGCTGCACGTCTTCCCCTCCACTTCCTTTGTGTCCAAGAGAGCTTGAGTCCCATCTGAAGACAGATGGCTTTGCTTCCGTCGCTCAATTCACAGGTCAGGCTGGAGAGGAGCCCTTTGCTTTCCAGAGGCCTCAGGGTGGTTGAACTTCAGGAGAAGGATCAGAGGGTAAGCGCTTCATCGCCTCTGCTGTGCATATACTGGGTAGGCTAGTGTGACGTTGAGGGAGTCATTGTGCTGCACGAGGGAGGTGTGTTGGTAATGTAGCACCAGTTCTTTCAGGGAGCTGTACAAGTTGTAGGGCTCAGCGAAGCCGTAGCCGGTGGCCGTTTTGTTGATGACACAGTGCTTCACCTCGCCATCCACCCTAGAGAGGAAAGAAAAAACAGCTGTCTTTTGAGCTGGTCTGGGACGATTCACACCTCCACAAAGCGTTCTAAACAAAAATCATCATCGACCGGGCACAGTGACTCACACCTGTGATCCCAGCACTCTGGCAGGCGGAGGTGGAGGATGGCAAAAGGACAGCCTTACTGGAGACCAGCCTGGGCAACACAGCAAGACTCCATTTCTACTTAAATTTTAAAAAAATTATCATCATGAAAGAATATTTTATGCAGGCCAGTCTCAGCTTAAGGAGACACCCCTGTCCTAGGTGATTGTAGCTCTTGGCGCTTATTGACCGGCTGGATGCCTTAGGTAGGTCACTGCCCTGCTGCATTTTCATCCTTTAAATGGCTTAAAAGGAGGACAGGCATAATGTGTATGTAATAGGGGTTACTTTGAGAAATGAAAGGAAATAACGCATGCAGTGTGCCCAAAGAAATGTCTGGCATGCAGAAAGTACCCACAAATGGTGGCTTCCAGTCATTATGAGTACTATGGCTAATGCTGCTACATGGCCAACAGTCTTGCTATTACTGCAATTATGATTACTGATAGGCTTCCTTCTTTCAAGCCATGCTTGAACCATCTACATAACTCGGCATCTCTGTATTTACTCTGTATTCTCTTAGTCCTTGTCCTTATCCAAAGTTCCTCTCACTCCTTCTTTACTGTGGGAATTTGTCTCTGATTCAATGGAGAACAATCATTGAATATAACATTTGTAGAACCTTTCCCTACCAGAGGACATCTACGTCTCTGAAATGGTGATGTCGATGATCCAAAACACTTTTCAAAGTCCAGTAAATCCCCTACATAGAAATGAGTTTCATTCCGAGAGCACATTTGGAAGTACAATTTGTTTGTAAATCCAACAAAGTTAGCCTAGCCTAGGTATCCAACTAACACAACTGGCTACACAGTACCAACGACATCACCACTGCTTTTATGCTTGCTCCCAGATATCCTGGGCTTGAAATAAAGACATTATACTACTGTACTCTATACAGTACTGTCTAGCACACAAAAGGACAACCACTTGTAGAGTAGGCACATACATGACAATGTACACCAGACACATAAACTAACTTATGTGACTGGATATGCAAATGTACATTCACATCTTTGAAAGTTTGTAACTTTAAGATTTATATATGTAGAGGACTTACTGTACTCCTCAAACTATTAAGAAATTAAAAAAAAATAAGCCAGATATGTGCCTTCTGTTGAGCAAACCTATCTCAAGGAGAACGATTAAGGTCTTTTCTCTTGTTTTGACCTGTTTCTGATGGGTACTTTACCTATGGGTGGTGTTCTTATTTGAATTACCTCAGAATCTAATTATATTAGTCTTGGAAGGCAAAAACGGGGAGGAAAACCAAAAAGACAGGCACTGCCATCTCCATTTTTAAGACAGGATAAAAAGACTTGAAGATGTCTCATGATTAATCAGTTGCTGAGTTGGCACCCAAACCCCAGTCTTCCAACTCAAACAACAGGCTTCTCATCTTTCTATTAGAGCCTACTAACAGATACTTCTGGCTAGATTTTAAACAATATTGTATCTGTTTTAGTTCCTCTTTTCCATATTGTACTGACTATTCAAGACTTGAACGTTTTCAAATCTTTGCTCCCAAGGCTGAACGAATGAATGAGACATCTCCTGGTGAGGCGTCTGAAAAGTCTGCTGGAGATACGTACACCACCGAGCAGGCGTAGCAGCCCTGTTTACTGCTCTCCCGGACAAGAAAAGTGCCATCTCGCTTCCCCCGGAGCAGGTTTTCAGCTTTGTTTCGGTTGCTGCTCCCGACGTTCCACGTCTTCTCATCATGGTGGGGCAGATCTTCATCATCCTCCACCAGTGAATATTGGCTAAGTAGGCAGAAGAGAAGGCTTCTCAATACAGAGTGCTGGAGCCACCTGCCCCCCCACTGTCTCCTCCAGTGCCCCCCTCCTCCACCTGCCCCCTCACTGTCTCCTCTGTCTCCTCCTCCTAGCTCCTGCCCCTCCCTGACCAAGCAAGTCAGACCAGCCAGTGTGTGTCTGACTCGATCTGGCCTGAAGGCTTCCTCTCCGAGTGCTCAGCTTCCAGCACAGCCTTCCAGGACAAAGGGTGAGCAAGGAATTCTACTGTTTCTGTTTTCCAGCAACCACACTCAGGGACCTGGGCAGAGGGGACGGTATTAAACAATGTTGTCTGGCCAGTTTAGATCAGGAAATTGATTGACTAGGAAGACTGCCAGTTTTCAAATAATTCAAACAAGGCAGAGAGTTAAGCTTTCACATATATTAAGCATCATTGTTTTTTCTGATTGTTCCAAAAATATTTTGGGGATTTTTCAGATGTTCAGAGACATCATGATGGACAAAGAGAGTGGTTTCACAGCATTAAGTATAAAAATAAATCCAAGTCCTCCTTAGCTAAGCTTTCCTTTTTTAAAATTCTGGAGAATGGCACTGAGTTTCTACATTTTCTCCTAACAAGATGTTCCAAACTCAGTAAGATTCCTCACTTGTTCTAAAAACAAAGCGAGTCATGCGTTTTCCTAAAATGAGAGAGCGCTTCTGTGGTCTCTGTCCTTAGCAGTTACTTACTCTTCAGTGTTTTCGTTGCCCAGCCACTCGTTTAACTTCTTCTGCCGAACACCTTTCTGAGTCAGCCACCTGAAAACAGTTTGGAAAGGAAAAGACGTGAATAACTCATCCTGGGTTTCAGCAGCCACCAGTCATTCACGGACAGCGTTCCACTCCAAGTACTTACATCAAGTATTGGTCTCTGGTCTTTCTCAGCTGGATGAGGTCTGGTTTAATGCTGTTCATACGTTTGTCGATTTCTCGATACTCGGCGGCCTGTTTCTTCAAGTCTTCCTCCAGTCTTCTTCTGCTGTCGATAATCTCACTGATTCGAGACTTTAACTTATCATAATTATGCATAATCCTACAGGCAAGAGAAACACACTTGTCATTACCCGGGTACAACATGTAGGGTCCCCCAAATTTGCAAAAAGTTTCACGACAGCTTCCTTGCAGTTTTCCTCAGGTAAAGAATGCCTTCTCTTCCTGCCATTTTGAAATTCTTCCAAGCACAGGAAGTGACATCATCTTTATGCGGTCTTAGAGGACTTGGGCTCTCTCTCACATCAGGACAAGGACAACACTCATGGCTCACTCACCTCTGTATTTCCTTCTCGTTGCCTTCACGTTTAAACTTTTCTATGTATTCTTTGCTGTACCGCTCCTGGGTTTGGCACTGTTCTTCAAATATTTTAATAGTTTCATTAAATGCTTCAATAGCTGTCCTTTTCATTTGGATTTCCTGCAAAACAATTTTCACAAGACAATGTCATACGTTTCATAGAAAAATTTCCTACTGTAAGACACTCCCAGGACGTTTGATCTGTGCTGTTATCTGGCATGTAAGTACTGTGTTAGTGGGCTGGGACTCATAAAGCCCACTAAAATAGTACTGCAGAAACAAACACTTTGGAGAATTTTCTTAATCTATGAAAAGTGATCGTTTGGCAATTTCCTCCAGTTTTCATCTTATTACAAGCAATTCCATGTTACAGCATCCATGCCGTCAACTCCCTTTGGCAGTTCCAGGTACATGAATGACTAGAGAAACGTAAGTGTCTGGGAAAACACTGCAGAAAATGTGCTCTCTCCTTTTCATGGCAGGATATAGAATGGCTAAATCTCCACTGAAGAAACTGGACAAGGCTGTGAAACTTCTGGTTACATTTATGTCCAGTCTAAACAGATTTCTTCAATCGGGAATTATGTCAGCTCAACTCACACTGACCCTTTAGTATATGTGAACTAATTTTATTATTCTGATACTTATAGGGCTTAATTTAAAAGGTTTAGAGACACTATACTCGCATAATCAACAACAATTCAGAAATAAATGATCTCACCCCCAATTCATTCAGAAAAAGCTTGAAACTTTTTTATTACTCTTTTCCCTTTTTTGAAGCTGAGTGTACAACACATTCTAGGATTATGTAACTAAAAGTTCTCAACTTTTAATCTGATTTTCACAGAAAACTCACCTGGGAAGTACGGGTATATTCTTCATATAATCGATCATATTCCCGACTTTTTTCTTGAAACTGAGTGTTATATTCATGTAATTTTTTCCCTACAGCTTCAATATTATCTTCTTTGACAACCTGATCCTAGAAATATTAAAATTTGGAGAAAAAAATAAATTCAGTGAATAAACTATTTTAATAACAATCATCTAACAAAATAGCTGACATTTCAAAATCTTTAAAATTGCTATTTTAGGTAGCAATTACAGAACTGCAATTTTATAACAAGTGCAGTTCCTTCAAACTTGATTACACGTAATTCAACTGTTTCAAAATTTTTTTTTAAATATTGAAAGTGTCTTGTCTAAACATCATAACTTGGGTAATTCAGTTCTGATTACCTGTTGGTACTTGGATACTGGATAAAGTAATTTCACATCCAATTTAGGATTATACTGAGCTAGAGATTCATTCCGGTAGTGGTTTATTAGTTCAACCACAGAATTGAAGGTTAATGGGTCAGAGAAGCCATATTTCCCATCTCGATGAAATATTTTGATTAATTTGTTATTTCCTCCTTTCCTGTAAATACAATACAAAAAATGATATTAACGTTTTCTAATAAAGGAATACGTCTTGATATCAACCCAAACACCCAAATTTCAGCTGTATCCCCTGACTCACCTTAGTGTAAGAGTATAATCACCATGCATTTTAGTTGATGCATCTCGTACCAAAAAGGTCCCGTCTGCTGTATCTCGAAGTTTTTCATTTACTTCTTCCCTGAAATGAAAAGAACACAAGACAAAGCTCACATTGAGAATTTAGTGACCATAGCTTATTTTTTTTTAATTGCCTTTATCTTTTAGAGCAGTTTTAGGTTTGCAGCAAAATCGAGTGGAGAGTACAGTTAGTTCCCATATGCCTCCTGCCCCCATAGATTTACATTTATGAATTACATTTTCAGAACTTACTAACAGTTTCTTCTTTGTTACATAGAAATGTTAATAATTCCAGCCTCATTACGAACAGGTGCATAAGAATTTTTTTTAATAGGTGCCCACTTTCACTATTGATATATCTGTGCGACACAGTTTTTATTTTTTTTTTAACCAAACATTATAGTCTCTATGACAAATCAGCACACAAAGTCATGATCTCAAAAAGGTTTTCCACAACTCCTTACCCCCCTCCCCCCCTGCCCAAAAGCTAAGAAATAATGTCATTTCACGTTATTGTGTTCAGGACAATTACCATTAATTCTCAGAGTTTTGCTTAATAAAGACAGGTGCCTTTACATTTGTCTTAGGCAGTGCCGGTTCACCCAGGCTGTTCCTGACATCTCTGTCAGTAACGAAACTTCCCAGGTATTTAATTTCCTGTGGCATCCAGCACCCACAGTTCTCTAGTGCTGAGTGACTTTTTCTAGTCTTCTTTGGAAGAGAACCAACTATGCTTCATGCTTATGTTGGATGATATCCTAAAAATGGAACTTAGCAAGCTGGTGCTTTTCTTTCTCTTAATCTAAAACTCTCTGTATCTAGCGAAAACGAAGGGTTTCTGTAGCCTTACCTCGAGATATCTCCCCAGTACCATTCAGCATCTTGTAAGGACATATTGTTATTCATACCGTTGTTGGCTACAGTAGTGGGTTTTGGTGGTTTAGGAGGCAGTGCTGCAGTTGAAGGAGAAAGAAAAAGTTGTTTGTGATCCCAACTATAGACTATTTAAAATTAGACCTACATTTCTTTAAATAAATAACATTTCTGTTAGAAAAATGTACATATCAGAGTAACTAAAATATACCGCAGTAATTCACAATTCCATGCAACAAGGAAGATGGTTTTCTTGGAAGAAAGAAAGGAAGGAAGAAAGGAGAGAAAAAGAGAGAGGAGAGAAAGAGAGGAAGAATGGAAGGAAGGAAGAAAGGAAGGAAGGAAGGGAGAGAGGGAGGGAGGAGGGAAGAAACGAAATCTTTCAGAGTATGGCTCAAAAAGAAATGAATCTGAATAGGAGAGACAGAACCTTAGAAACTAACAGATACATTATACTGGTCATGTGAATAAATTTCAAAGTAAATCCAGAGTCATGACATTTTCTACTTCTAGACTCTTGTTATATTAAAGTTTCATGCCTGGTCAAATCCATCTAAAGTAAGAAAGTATGAACACATGAGCAGCAAGAATAACATGAGTTGGCTTTAATTTCCTTTTCTCATTTAATTATAAAAGACAAATTCAGTCTCTGTCCTCCACAAATGCCAGTGCAGTAATAAAAAAGCTCATCTACAGCAGCATGTTTTAAGAAGAGGAATTGGGTTTCTCTAATCTTAGTATTTCAGGCACCGTTCTGCCAAAAGCCACTTTAAAAAACTCATCTGTGCCTTAAATCTCTTTAGGATTCATGTTAATATTCTGTTGGATAAACTGAGCTCTATCTACCAGGACTCATGAAAAACCATATCCCCCTTCCTCAATGTCAAATCGCTATTCACATAGATGAATCGGTGACAAATAAAAGACTGCAATGTTTCTGAATTTCTTAACTGAAGGGAGGAATGACATTGGATTTAAAAAAAAAAAAATCAGGGAACAAAATCAATGTAGGATTTTCAGCTAAATTCTAAGTCATAAGTTTTAAAGCAACTGTTACTATTTTAATTTATGCAAAAATGACTTCAGGTGTCTATCAAGAATATTTTATAAAGGTTTAGGACTAAATAATGGAACACCAACTTCTTTTTTCATTATAATAGACTAATAAAAGAGAGCAAGCAAAGTCTCAACATCTAATTTAGAATAGTTTCAGGTCCTAGGGATCTGAGTTGCAATCACTGCTACATTCTACATGCTTTCTAAAGTACCAAGTGTTATCACTGCAAAGTGCCACACTGTTCCCATCCACTGGCAACAGAGAAAAGCAGCACAAAAGAGGCATCATTTTAATTACAGGGACAATATACAACAATATAACCCACCTGGGGAAGGACCACGATTAACAAAAGACACCAGTGAAAAACTGGAATCCAATTCCCATCCATTCGAGTAAGAATAAGCATTTAACCACACACAGTCTGGTCTGCTGGCTTCCACAGGCAGGCAACCAATCTGTTTAATTTTTAAGCTACCGGCGAACTAATCTTTATCAACAAAACAAATTAATGAAAATACAAATCTAAAGAGGATCTGTTATGGTAGCTTTCAAAAAAAATTAATCCACAAAATTAACTAGCTCTCTACAATGATACCGCAGTATTACCTGGTGGATCCATTTCTATATAAAACATCAAGTCTGTGCCACAATTTATATCTGTCTTGGCATATTCTAAATCCAGGTCTTCCATATTCCAAACAGTGTTGTACATTTGTGCGAGAGTTTCCTTGGGTGAGCTCAGTTATAAGAAAAGAGTCCGGCTTTCTTTGTAATGGTGTCTTGGAATTCATTTTAAAACCTATAAGGGGCTGCACTGAAACCTATTACATCACACACTCCAGCCAATCAAGTCAGAAAAATGTCACCAGACCACTCCTGCTTCAGCAGTTCCCTTCTGTTCCAGCCGGCACACAACCCCAGCCTCACTAAGAAGCTACATTTAATAGAACTGCAATGGATACAGGCTCATCCTTTCAAAAGGTGTTTAATTTGACGATTCTCCACCAGCAGTGAGTTTTCTAATTCCTTATTTATGACTCCTTGCAGCATGGTACGCTCCGCTGTTGGCAGGTTGACAAAAGCTGATATGCTGCAGCTCGGAGCTTTTTCTCTCCCCCCACCCCACCCCGTGCATCTGGGTTTATAGATAGCTCAGTCATCCCCTGGTTTAAAAATCTTACAAAGGCATCAAAATGGTATACTTAAGATACATTTTAGAGTCTTTAAATATCTCCTGTATATTGAAAGCAGAAAGGATCAAGAACTCTGGGTATTTACTTCCAGCCCACCATAATTCACTGAGAACTCCGAGTTTAAGCAGTGTCACAAATGCCATCGCATTCAAAAGAACAGTTAAAATAAATGCACATACACACACACACACACACACACACACACACACACACACACACACACACCTCCTCTGTCAGGCATTCCAAAGTTATAACTAGACTTTATAGAGTAACAATGAAAATTCTGAACAGGTAGATGCCTAATCTTAGCAGAAATAATAGACATACTTGCCAACATTATTGAGAATTTTAATGTTTCTGTCTAATAAAACTGGGTAAAAGAAGATGCTTCTTCCAAAGAGAAAGAGGCCGAATATCAAAATGCAGAGTAGACGACAGTTATTTTTGCAAAGTATTTCGGTGATGAACCCACCTTCAATGCTATGCTGCTTGAAGGGAGAGGTGATGTAATCACCCCCCCCCCCGTTTCCCCCTCTATCTCAAAATGCCTCACTCTGCGAACAAATATTCCTTCTTAGCAGTATTTAATATAAAGAAATCAATTTCTCCGCAAATTTTATGATGAATTTCAGCCCTCCAAAAATCATCCTGCATATAATCCTGACACCCTTCTGGGAGCCGAATATACATTCTCACTGTGAACCAATCTCTCTTTACACTCACGATATTATGTAAATGTGGCTCATCTGAAAAAACGACAGTGGGCTTTGTGCTCTACGTGCATGCGTATGTCACATATTTGTGTGACAACTGACAGAACGCAGAAGCCCTTGAGAGGTATCCTTGGACTTTCGGTCCGATTTGGAGTCAAAGTACCCAGGTAAGCCGACCCCAGGCCAGGCCGTCGAGTCCCCGAGCCCCGCGCCCGTCCGTCGCTGTCTGGGTCCATCATTTCCCCCTTCTTGGGGAAGGGAGGCTCGCCCTGCCGGCCCCCACCCTTGCCCCTCACACTTTCCTATTTGCCCAAGGATTTAGGTCAGCCTGAGCTCCAAGGCAAAACTGGGAAAAGCGGTGGCGAGGGGAGGGCGAACTCGCCCGAAGGCAGCATTCAGGAAGAAACTCTCTCGAAAGTCAGGAGACGCGTCCTGGGAGCAGCTGCGGCCGGGCTCCAGCCCCGGGGACAGCCGGGCCTCGGGGAGCCCTGTGCCCACCGGTCCGGCGGCCGCAGCCCCTGGGGCCGCCCGGCGGGGAGGCGGCGGGG
>NW_007248645.1:201577-201805 GCF_000164805.1 Carlito syrichta | reverse complement strand
GGGAGCACGTCTCCCCGCCCCCTCCCCAGCCTGCCCAGGGGCGCGCACACTCGACGCAGCCCCCGCCGCAAACTCCGGAGGAGCGCGGGCCGCAGACCGAAGCCCCGGGGCCGGGGCAGAAGCGCACAGCGCGCGAGGCCACTTACTTTGCAGGTTGTGCATGTCGGCGGCTTCCCTTTAACGTGCCTGTGTCCGACAGTGGGGGGGCAGCCCCGGGCTGGCTCTTCC
>NW_007248645.1:128908-200995 GCF_000164805.1 Carlito syrichta | reverse complement strand
GGGGCGTCCCCTCCCGGCGGATTCCTGTCCTCTATCGAGCGTGGCGGTGGGCCACACTTGGGCAAGACGCTGATCGTGTACGTAGTAGCCAGCAACCCCAAGGACGTTTCAGTGACATGGCATCACCACAGATGGCTTCAAAGCTCTCCAGAGCTCCTTGAACACCGCGTCAGTCACAGAACCGCCGGGCTTTAGACCAGAAAGTAATTCAGAGATCACTTCCATCAATTCCTCCATGCTGGGGGGGGGGAGAAAGACCACCACCCGGACTGAGCCAAGGAGCTGACTGGTCTGCATGAGATGATAAAACTAAGACCAGAACTCAGCCTTCTGACATCAGGTTCCAAACTCCCTGCCCGATCCACTGTCCCTGGCCCTCGATTCCTTCCACCACAGAAAGTAAAAACTGACATGTGAAACTGAAGTTAATTTTTTAAGCCACATGCAAAAAAATTTCACACCTACCTATACAAAATTCTAGCCTTTTCTATTTTTAGCTTACTTAAAAAAATTTTTTTTGAAACTACCTTTTCATTCCCTTTGATGAAATATGGGTTCTGTCAGTAATACCTTCTCATTCTGCATGGGAAGGTGATCCAGTAGTCACATTGAGCCCATACAGGCAGGACCCAGCTTCAGGATTACTTGAAATATCAGGCCAGCGCTGCTAAACCCAAGACGGAAGTGACTTTACAAACTTTTCTTTGGTGCAACTGAGAGAATTATTGAAAAACTTTCCCAATGGGGGAAAAAAAAAACCAGCCTATAATGGAATCTGCCATCTGATCAGAGGGACATATGGTTAGTTCAGAGAATACCCTTGCATCCTGAGCTGTATAATCTTGGCCTGCTTTTAAAAATAGCCTTTCAAATGCTAGAAACATTGGGAACATCAATCTCCTAGGCATACCTGTCTGGATTCACATGATGTTTCATGTCAAAGCCTTCTAAGATTAAAATACTCTGTAAGTCCAACAGTATATTTTCTGCCTCAGGAGAAAAATAGCCACTGGAAAGCAGTACGCCCTCTACTTAGAGAAAGAAAGCCTTGAAATAGATTTTTAAAACTTTGCTTTAAACAAATTTCTCACAATATGTACAATCATCTACCATATAGAAGTTTTATTATGTTACTGGAAGTGTGAGCTCAATCTTTTCCCACTGAATTTCAGCATTTGCAAAGTAGTCTGCAAGACACATGCCCTTTATTAGCTTAGAAAGGGGGCCCTCTGCTGGTGGAACTGAATCAGTAACTCCTGCTTTGGGAGAAAACTGTATTCCGTTCGTCTTACACTATGTCCAAATTTTACACAAACTGATACGTAGTTACACAACTGTCACTTAACCTATATGACTCACTAACCAATAACAAATCAAACCAAAGATGTCACGATAACTTAGAAAATATTTTCCACGTGGTTGTTAAGCTCTTTTAGGAAAACCTGTATTTTAACATCAGCATTTCTCTGGGATCTCAAACACCCAGAGACTCATTGGAAAACTTACACACGTAACCGAAAACTAACTGTACCTCCTGGATTCTTTAAACTGTATCACCTTCCCTTCCCTCAACGTTTTGCAAAACTCATTTCGGATGCAAATACAGGCCATTATTTAACTTCTCAGCAGATGCCATCCAGTCAAGAAAACGTCTCAGTCATTAAAATGCGCTTGCAAGTTATACACTGAACACTATATCTCACAGTGCAAATCATCATCAAGCAGTGAATGTCCCAGAAGCAGCTTTCAACCTGAAAGACTTAAACGTTTTTGTGGGCCATCATGTATGAACAAAAAACATTTTTTAAAAGGGCAGTGAGAAAAAAAAAATGTATGAGTCAAGATCTTCTTTCAAGGGTAAAATGAACACCTCCCTTCATAATTTTAACTTAAGACAACTTAGGACAGAAGGATCTTTCAGGATGATTCAGAATCTTCATTCCACATGCAGTGCTCTGAATGATCGTGTGCTCAGGACAAGGTCCACTTAAGTGTGTAAGGAAACCCAGGTTTACATATACATAACACCTGACACATTCTGCAAGGTTTCTGAAAAGGCATGCTCATTGCTCAATGGAATAAAAAACTCTTCCCTGCATCTCGCCCTCACGTCCCGTTCCATGAGACGAAGAGAAGGCACACTGTGAAAACAAAAGTAAAACTGACTCTTCCCCTCCAGCACATGCACATCAAAATACCCACGTTTCTCTTAGAACAGGCATAAAACTTGCTCTTTTTTGATAAAAACGTAGCGTGGCTTGCCTCTGTTGAAATGCTACTCATCTTAAACACATGCATTTTGTCCAGTTTCATTTCTTACCTTTGAAACAACCCTCTAATGTCAGACCACATTTTAAACCCAATAAAAATTAAATCAGAGAAAAGTTAAACTCTTTGAAAGTCATTTCCCTTTACCTCAATGCTTGCTTTCGTCTTGGTTGAAGACCAAGCCCAGAGAATTTAAAACAAGATTTATGAATCAGGCTCTTCAGGATGAATGTTTTGCAATGTGCCAGTGGTTAAAAATTAACTTTGACAGGTGTAGAAGGACAGGGAGGAGAAAGAATCATTTATTTTCCACTCTGGGCTTGAGGGTGCAATATTAGACTTCAATTATGCTACATTAATATTGCTGAATATATCCATGAAATCCGAAGTATGTAAATACACTTATAATGGTTTTCATTCAGAGGCACAGTGTGTTCGATGGACCTGTTTTTACCTTGGTTGCCCTATAGAAATTTCCTTTAGCTGCCTAAAGAATTAATAGGGTAAACATGAACAGAGATTCAAAGAAACCTGCTGTTTGGCTTTAAATATTTTTAAGATTTAGTAACAAAGGGAACAGTAAACTTATCAACAGAGTTCTAAGAAGTTACTCTGTGGGCTTAATCTTTCAGGTCTTAGCATCCCTCCAAAAATGAAGAGAATGATTCCTCACAAGCTTGCTGGATGCATTAAATGAGATGATGTCTGCATGTTCTTTGAAAGTCGGGAAATTTATCGAAGAATAAAACAAGTACTTGGATGATGATTAGGCTGTGCCCAGTTATCCGTGAAGAAGAACGGAGAAGGAGAAAAGGCCTGTGTCCTTGCCCTTCAGAAATGTACTTGAGTAGGTTAAACTACTAGGAAAAGCTACAGGTCAGTCAACTATGGGAGGACAAGAGACTTAAAGGCAGAAATGGGTCGACTTAACCGGTACAGGAAACAGGGGGAGCACCTCCTCGGCTGCAGATGAAGTGGAAGACACTCTGTGGGGTAGCCACGTATGGGTGTGCCTTTTGTGCACTGTGCAAAGGCACCTAGGCAAGGGTATGGGAAGCGGCACTAAAATCTAGGCTGTTCCACTTACCGAGTCACGTACAGGGAAAGAGCGTCACACAAAGGCAGCTTCTTTCCTCCAAGCAAAGCACCCACCCGGGTGGCAGCTTCCCAGAGAGTATCTCTTTCCAATCTGCACTGAAGCCCCAACAGGCCTCCAGAGGCCTGAGCTCTGCTGGCTGGGAATGTGGGGCCAGAAGGGAGAATGGCCTGAGAGCATGCAGACAACTAGGTAGGAATGGGAGGCGGAAGGAGTCAGGCCTTGCTGAATGAGACGGGCCTCAAGAGCTAGAGTTGATGCAATAAATAGTAGAGAAATTATCAGCTCAGAGATCCCCACACCATCCCCAGAAGAGAGGCATTATCCCCATTCTACAGTCTGGAAAACAGTTTGGGCAAGCTGAGTTGCTTGATGAGAGCTGAGCTTCCAACCAGATCGATCTGACTCAGAAGCCCACTGTTCTTTCCACCGCACGTCCCGTGGAGGGTTCGGAGCCTCGGCCTGACAGCCATAAACATGGCCTTGTGGCTCTTTATGTATGTGACCCATAGGAGCTAATTGCACATATGTTTAGTTTATTACTTGCTGGAAACTAACTTCAGAGGAGTTTCTGGTCAGACTAAAAGCAGCCCCAGTGCTCAAGAAGGTTCTGAAAACGCAGGTAAGGAGGGGATGGCAGATGGAACAGGCTGGAGTCCAGGGCATGGCTCCTAGGCAGAGTCAATTCTGGTATATGCTAGCCAGTGTGCACGGGGGGGTGGGGGGGCACACCTCTGAACATCTGTGGGCCTCCATTTCTTCCTGTCCAAAATGGCAGAACTGCACCATACTCTCAACTCTACACAAATGCTTATACTGTCCCTTAACATATTTATGGCTCTTGTCAAATACCAAGCCGTTATTTTTGTACTTTGTCATTTATTTCGAATAAATCTGTAAACGCCATGAACCAAACTATTCTCTCTTTTCCCTGTTCAAACTGTACCCATTCTTTAAGACGCCTTCCAAGCCCTAGTTCTTTCATCAGCTTTTTTCGTCTGTTCAATTACCCTAAAGAGTCACCAGCTGGATCGCTAAAAGTTCTTTTTGTGCACTCCCATCTAGTATTTAGTTAGATCCCATGTGCTAATGAGTCTTATCCAAAGCGATACTTTGTCTCAAACATCATCAGCTTTGATTATCATTTCAAGTGCCACCTGATGGAAATCAGAAAAGATGTCTATCTGACATCTAAAAGTCTTGCTTTTGCCTCTCTTAAATATCACCCAAGTGCTCGTTTCTATTTATGACAAGGGTTTTTTTAAATTTAATTTTATTTATTTTATTTTTATTATAAAGGTGTGAGGAACATTTCACGTTTAGGTATACAGACACTGCTCATGCAGATACGCTTGTTGATGAGGTATGCTCCTCAACTTCCTTCCACTAGCAGTTTCCCTCAACTGCCAATGACATCAAGGTGATTGCAAATGACTGATCTGTAACCATTCACTAGGCAGGTACCTGTGCCTCACTGCCACAGTCCTCTGGCACTAGCACACATGCTGGGGCAAGGACTCTAGGAAACTGCTGTGTCTTTGCCAGGCCTAAGAAATCATTCCTTTAACCCAGGGTGCCCTGCCAATCACTTGTATGGAAGCTACTCCTGAATGCTACTCCTGAATGCTACTCCTGGACACAAAGGTGTTCAGGAGGAGGATGTCTTGTTCCCAGGGTGGGTGATACAATGTTTGCATAAGTGAGATACACTTAATTCCAAAGAACATATACACTCTTCCGACTGGCTAAAAGATGTTGCACAGAGAAAAACAGCTCAAACTCGGGTTTAAAAACTACGTGGATTTAATTTTTTTTTTTTTTTTGAGGAAGCTGCATGAATACTGGGATGACCTGGCGAATGTTCAAGGCTTTGTCTTCAGCAGAGCTGATGAATAATCCTCCCTTGAAACTGGTGCGGCCACTTCTTAGTAGAGAGGAGGGTCCTTTGACATATCAAATAGCTTTGGGGGGTTCATTATAAAAATGGTACAGATATGTTTTCGTACTTTGGTAGCATTAGGCTGAGGCTGATAAAGACGTTAAACCAGTTGACACCAGTCAGACGAACTCCATCACTCATTCTACTATACCTTGCGTAATAGAAATTCTCAAAAACTCCATGTGATAAATCCATTTGTGAGTATCGGTCAAATCCTGTATGGCTCTTAGCTTCCATGTGCCTCCCCTCTCAGAGGGCTGGTCTCTGAGAAGAGCAGGCCTGTTCCCTTGCCCTCTACTGTAAGCAGTATCTAAGCTACCTCTAACTTCTGGTCAGGGGCGTGAAAGATGCCAGCTCAGCCCTTTGCCCGGGGTCCTGCTTATTCTTGCCACTCTCCTCCCTTCCCCACAGGGGCGATCACTCTAGAGACGGGTTATCAGTCGTGGCTCAGGTGCCACATTCCAAACCCTCACCCCTGTTCTTTCCTAATAAGCCCAAAGGAGCCTCAGAACACCAGCGCAGGGTTCCACATCTATTCCCAAATGATGCATGTAGTCACACAGGAGGAAACCTTTTGATTATCCCCTGGACTAAGGTCCTAGGCATCTTCTCTGATGGAGTTCACCTATAATTCCAGGAACCCCTGTCAAACATTCTACTTGCTGTCATTTAGAACACCCTACACTTGTTCAACTGCTGTATCTGATGGCTCTCTCACCTTTGGCACCGTATTTTGGGCCTGTCTACAGAAACTCTTCCCAATACCTGCATCTTGAATGGTTACCTATGCCATCCTCTACCCCATCCCTGCAGGTGGGCTCTAACCCTAGGTCCTCGCCCCACTCAGGCTGCCCTCATATATCCAGATATAAATAACCATGCCCGACAACACAAGACCCAATAAAAAGACACAACTGAATTCTCCAATGCATAAAGCTGAAGCTGGGTCCCCATGTCTGTCCATACAGAGATAAACATGGTAATCTGCATTCGTTACCTGTAATAAATAATATAGTCACAGTGTTTCATTTAAATTCTAGGCATAAATGAAGACTACTTTCTTCTGGTCCTGAAACTTCACCTCACCTATAGGACCCTAATGCTGTTCTAGATGACCAGACTTTTTTAGCTAACTTTTAGCCAGTCTATAGTAAAAGTCAGGTGGTTTAGACTTTCCACAGTAGAAGAAAAAACCGTAAGTTTAAATTAAATCCACTGCTGACATGGTCTACATTTCCTGCTTTGTTAGATGGCTAATTGAACGGCAGCCTGCTTTCAAATAAGTGTCTGGCTTGCTCTAACTTGCTGCAGTGAACGCTCTGGTTTCATACTGCTTGCATTATTGAAAATGTTTATTTTGACAGACATTTCTCAGCATACCCACTTCCAAAACACACATTCCAAAATACTTTAAATTATATAGTAATTATAAATCCCCTACTTTATAAGTATTAGAAAGACAAACAAAAATGTCAACAACTAAAATGAACTCCATAAATTTATTCAACAACTAGAAGCATAAATGCTGAAGGATACAGGGAACTCCCCAACTCTCACCTAAAATCAAGATAATTTAAAATCCGCATATGCCAAAATCCAGATATTTACTGTATACGCTACCACTCAGCTATTTTTTTCTTTAATTAAATCACAAGGTAATGTATGACTCTGGATCATAATTCCACAAGAAACTTATATGACCTCAGAGGAGGTCTAAAGCACCACTTTTAAGGCTCTAAAAAATGAACAATGAGAGAATGCTAAGCATTCACAAAGCATTACCTGGTGCAGGCTGTCGTTCATTCCATTCAGTTGAGATTAAAATTTCTATAACTTTAATGAGGTGTTCAGTATTATCAGAGCTGCAAGAGAGAGAGAGAGAGTTTCATTAGAAACCTCTTCCCTAAAAACAAACTCGCTTTCCTTTGTACTCATTCAAGTGAATGTGTGTGATAAAAATCTGCATGTGCATCTGTGAAGTAGTATCTCTAGAATACATATCATGTGTACTTGGAATACATATCTTTGGAATACCAGTCAATGGAGGACCACCCTCATCACCCCATAATGCCTGTTTCCCTTCTACACTTACCTGGCGGCAGGGAATCTGAAGAGCATGGGGCTAAAAATTTCAGAGAGCAGTCTTTCACTCAGGAGATTTTTGCTGGAGGTTTGAGAGAGCTTGAAGAAATGTTTTAACAAATATTGAAGCGTAAGCCAATACTGATGAGGTATGTTAGGCGACCGAATAAGCTTCTTCAACAGCTGGATGTATTCTTCGGAGCTTTGTATTTCTACAAGTTAAAAAAATAATAATAAAGAAAAAAGAATAAAAGACACCTAAACACCTAGAAAATTTCAGTTCTTTCTTCTAGCTACAGAAAAAATAGTTTAAAAAGTTCTCAGGAGAAGCACACGGGACATGTGTTCTTCTCATTAGAAAATACATTATGAGAAAGTAGAAAGTTCAAGTCAAATGGAAATGCAAGAAACTCTTCGTGTAAAAAAACCACAAGCTGTTCAGGGTGTGCTGGTAGAAACCTGCCCTGTTTTGAGCAGCTTCAAGTGTGATTGGCTAACTCGGAGGAGCATCAGATAAGTATCACAGGTTTTAACTTTGAAGATTAGAACCACAATTTCCTGTCCCCAAAGCGCTTAACTGAGCCTTTGTTGCTAAAGTCCTCTTCCCTCAACACATTCTGCCACGGCCACTCAGGGAAGATGGCAAGAACATCACCAGGAACTGGGTCCTACTCCCAGTTCCCTGAGTCTGACACCGGGACTCGGAACACTGTGTCCTTCACTGATGGAGTGAACTTTGTAAATAGTGAGGGAAGGTTAACATTAACAACTAGCCATTCCAACATGTGGACCGTCTTTCTAAGCACACGAGAATCGGGGTCTTCTACTGGGTATCCTGGTAGAGGAGGGAAATTTTGTGGCACAGGGAAGGGAGAGTCAGGTTACTACTACTATTTTCCAACTACTATCTCTATCTATGCAGTGCTTAATAGAGTTTACAAGTACATTTATGTTTCACATCAGTATGTATATATTCAATGTGGTTCTCAGAAGGAACAAAAACAAACCTTGGGCTAAAGAAATCATCTCATTGTAAACGGCTACTGGAATGACAGGATTTGGTAAGTCCAGGAGATAGCGTTTGAAAGTGTCTGCTAAAACGTGCACATCAATCATTTCCAGGTCCACAGAGGCCACATCTAGGAAGAAAACATTTTAAGAAGTATTTCAGACATGTATTGTAGACATCAGCTTAGCTAAATTTCTGAATGTTTGACTTAAGAGTAACTAAGGAAAGGAAGCAGTAAGAGGACAAATATAAGATACAAAGGATTTATTGGCAGTGTTTCTCACTGTGGTTGCTCCTGACATCTGCGGTAGGACCAGTTTTCTTTGTGTACTGGGCCCCTACCGGTGATGGCAGTAGCAGCTTCCAATTTTGGGGCAACAAAATATAATGTCCCTGTTAATGGGCTTAATTGTGAAGTTCAGACCCCAGAAATGATGACACTTGGAAATGGTGATCGAAGGAGGTGATTAAGTTAAAATGAGACCATTAGAGTGGATTCTAATCCAATTGAACCGATATCCTTCCAAGAGGAAATGAGGACACAAGCAGAGACACCAGCCCCACGTGCACACAGAGGAAAGGCCATGGGAGGACACAGCGGGCAGGTGGCCATCTGCAAGCCAAGGAGACCTTGCAGGAAACCAAGCATGCCTATACCTTGATCTTAGACTTCTAGCCTCCAGAACGATGAGAACTAGATTTTTGTTTTTTAAGCCACTCAAGTCTGTGATAGTTAGTTAGGGCGGCCTGAGCAAACTAATATAGGACCCCAAACATTTCCAAACACCCCCCTGAAGGGCAGTTCTGCCCTGACTGAGAACGGTTCAACTTAGGAATGGTTAGTCACATAATGAATGTTCCCTAAAGCCACAACAATGAGGAATGCATGTTCCCAGATGTCCTAAAACTTAAGTTGATAAATACCGGATCAAAGAACTCATAGAAGTTTAACTAGCAGGGTGATTGATTACAAACCGTAAGATATGGTAGCATTTTAGCAAACCACCTCATTTTCAGAATGTTTCTCCCGAATTCTGATGAGTACTACCCGAACCTGTGGGTATCAGACTATCTCAGAAGAAAGATGCACATATCTATCCAGTAAATCCCTCAGCTGGAAAAGTGGTCTGTCCATTTACTAACGGGGTGGTACTAATCAAAGCTATGCTCTGAGCACTCACTATGTATGGTGCTCTGAGTACTTAGGATAGAAAAAGGCACAAGCCCCAGGAGAAAGAAGGGATGTTGAGAACACAAGGTCTGGGAGCAGGAGTGACCACGGGCACCTAGAAAAGAGGAGAGGCATTTGGCTGCCGCTGAAGGATGCACATTAGCAACGAAAAGGATAAACTGAGGAAGGTGACCTGTGGATTCATGTACTCAGCAGAGAAAAAGTGGGTTGATGGGTAAGATGCTATGTTTTTATACAGCTTCGTTAATACCGCTAAGAGGAAATTGAAAGGAAGTGCTGCTGGAAACAAAAATGCCAGTTTTGGTCATTTAAATCAAAGTGATAGGGTCTGACTTCCAATGTAGCTGGAAGTGTGCAAGATTTTAACAAGACTTCACATAACATGGTGATTGCCTAGATTGGACTGTGGCCTAGGAGGGAATGAGGGTATCAAAGTTTGAGCAAAAATAGGTGGGAGAAGGTGGGATCCTAGATATCCATGAGCTAAGTATGACAGTATAAATCACTCTAGTTTGAGCCCAAGACTGCAAAAATTCCTTGGACATATCATTATTATAAACCAACTTGCCCTACTAACTAGGCAGATGGTATGAAAGCTTATCACACAGCCATACCACTCTAAGACAAGTCAGTGTGGAATAAAACATGGATAGGTTAATTTGAGGAAAAAAATTATCATTACACTTAAAAGGTTGGCCAGGCAAGTGGCTAACGCCTATAATCCCAGCACTCAGGGAGGATTGCTTGAGCCCAGGAATTTGAGACCAGCCTGGACAGCATAGTAAGACCTTGTCTCTACAAAAAAACAAAAATAAAAAAAGTATCCGGATATGGCTGTATGCGCCTTTAGTCCCAGCTAATCAGGAGGCTGAGGTGGAAGGATCACCTGAGCCCAGTAGGTTATAGATGTGCTAAACTGAGACTATGCCACTGTACTCCAACCTGGAAGACAGTGCCATACCCCACCTTAAGAAAAAAAGAAAAAGACATGTGAAGAGGCAAAGAATTATATCACTTAAATGTCCTATAAAGAACAAACCACAGACATATCACAACTCTAACAAGTACAGGAAGGGCGATACTAGGTCTCTGCATAAAGGATCTACATTGAGGGCAACGCAATTACGAGTGTAATTACATACTGGCAAATAAAATCATGTGTGCCCCACTACAGAAACACTCCACAGTTGCCGACTATTTGGCAAGCTTCTGCTCCCCCATATCCTTTGCCATATATGCTTCATTTCGTGTCTTTTCACCCAGCAAATTAATATTACTCCATTTGCACATCCTAAAACACAGGATGAGTCATTTGGTGATACAGTATAAACGCTAAGACACTAGATACTCACACGTCCCTCTCTCAGGCAGGGCTTCCCTCCGTGCTCTTACAGTGCAGATAAGTCATCCCTCCAGCAAGACACCGCCCAGAGCATGGTCACGATGGAGATTACGTGTCTCTCCCTATGAGACGGGGGTGCCCCAAGAGCAGGGACTGTGGCTATCATCTGCCCTTCGTGCATTCCTCACTGTCCAGCATACAGAATGTGTTCAGTGTTTGTGGATTGAACTAGAAAGCCCTTGGAATGAGGTTAATTCACCAAAGCCCTTTTCTAATATATTTCGTGTATTCCAAAGAGCCTTTATAGTGTTTGAGTTAAATTACCTTATACAGGGATTTTTTTTTTTTAAGACTGGAAAATATAGTATATTTAGAAAGTAAATTAGAGAAAGAGAGAGGAGATTCACCTCCCCAAGCGTAGGGAAGGTGGCCAAAGCTTAGGAAATCATGGCTGCTATAGCTCAAAGAACATGTGGCTTGGCCAGTTCTTAACCATACAATGGCTACCTTATGCAGGGTTGGAATAAGTTTATCTTATGTCAAATTCCACTACAGATGATGACCGCGTATGTTTTATTTATTTGTGCGATGTGACTTTTAAAGTTTCCAAGAGTTTCTGACATCTCACCTGTCTGCATTATAATAAAAGTAACCTAACATGCTCCTCCTATGGCTATAACAATCATCTGTCATGTGATGACTTCTGAAGAGCCTCATAATCTTTAGGTCTGGGTTGGGGAGGTCTGCATTCTCTCTCGCGCTTTTTATTGGGTCTACTCATGACAGGCAACCAGTAAACTCTCCAACACTTTACTGCTCCCTCCCACTGGAATGGAGTCCTCTCCTTATCTGATCCCTACCTAAGTTAGTGGCCCTCAGTGGTTGTGGGACCCCAGGAGATATCTGGCAAAGTCTGGAGACATAAGTCACAACCAGGGGAGGAAGCTACAGGTGCTAGTGGGTAGAGGCCAGGGATATAGCCAAACATCCCACAATGCACAGAGCAGACTCCCACTCTCCCAACAAAGAACAATCCCGCCTAAAATGTCAGTAGTGCTGACGCTGAGAAAGCCTTATTCATGTTAAGAGTAACCAAAAAATGTCAGGAGAAAATTTGTATGATTAAAACTCATATGAGCCGGGCTTGGTGGCTCAGCCTGTAATCCCATGCCTTGAGAGGCTGAGGTGAGTGGATTGCCTGAGCCCGCGGGTTTGAGACACGCCTGGGCAACTGGCGAGACCTCATCTCTACAATAAATCAAAAAATTAGCCAGGTGTGATAGTGTGCGCCACCTGTAGTTCCAGCTACTCGGAAGGCTGAGGCGGAAGGATCGCCGGAGCCCAGCAGGTCGAGGCTGCGGTGGCCGGGAGCGGCCACTGCACTCCAGTCTGGGCGACAAGAGTGAAACTCCGACTCAAAAAAAAAACAAACCTCACATGAAACAAGAAAGAAACAGTTCATTTTAGGAGGGGAAAAAAAAGAAGGATTTCTGGAGTCCGAACAGTTTGGATACAGGTCACAGCTTTGCCACTCAACTACTGAAAAATGTGAGAGGGTCAACTTCCTTTTTTGGTGAGTTAAAGTCGCAATACTTTTATTGTAAGGTCAACGTGTAGATGAAATAAAATAACTTAGCAGATGCTAATAAAAGTGGGCTGTCCTTTTCAAACTCTGGCAACTTACAAGGTTAGTTAAAAGCCATGATTTTTTTCAGGTGTAAGTAACTCACTTCAGAGCTTCCTCCGGGATGTTACAGTATTTTTATGTCCTGAAGAATCTTTGAGCTGAAAACAGACCTGGCAGATCCACTCCAAGGTTGGGACAATATTTACTTGCTTGTTTGTTTGGCCACGAAATTCTCTTTTTTAGCACAGAACACAAATGAAGCCAGTTTTCTGTGTGTGTGTTTTGCCCTCAATGGAGAAGGAAAGCCGTCTGTCAAATGAGTTGCTGACGTGAATCTTGGTTGTTGACTTCATCTCGTGAGTGGTGTGAATAATGTTTTTAGCCAAACTGCATCACTTTGTATTGGTCACATTAAAAACCTAACCACTGTTTCTCAAATAACTTCCACTTCATCGGTCTCTGATGTCTGAACATTTCCTGTGACTTTTAAGCCTGTTCATCCTAACCAATTTTCTAACCAAAACATGTATCGCCATTTCCATTGGCTAAGGACAAAATTCAGTGTTTCCTTAACACCCTGGTAAAGCTGTTAGCCATACAGAAAAACAAGGCTTTTCACCTTGAGTTTTCTGCCAGACAGCTCCTAATGACCTACTTGTGAGAGGCAAAGGAGACAAAGAGGCAAAGAGGACATGCCCTGTATGTGTATGACTAGTTTCCAAGCACAATGAAAAAATGAAGTTAAAAAAATTTTTTTTAAGTTTCAAAACATTTAGTCTGTGCATTTCAAGTGAAAGTATTTACTGATAAAAATCTAGTCTCCTTTTCTCCGAGAAACATCTTATCTAGAAATTTTCCTCAGTTGCCTCACTCAGCAGTGCCTCACTCTTCAAATTCTCATCTACTGAATGTCACGTGGGCACTCCTCGTGCAATTATACTTCGGAAGAAGATTCTTCTAAAACTGGCTTTCATTCTTCTTGGTGCAAACGTCCAAATTCAGTTAAAATAATGTGAGGCAGAAAACTATTTTAAAGGATCAGAGAGAGTCTAGAACTGGTATGAAAAGGTGACTTGTTGGAATGATGGTAAGTAAATCATTAATACAGTTATTCCTGTATGCCAAAGGTGGGCAGCAGGGAGGGAGGAATAAACAGCAAAGCCACTTCTTGACTGAACTAATTCGTGTCATTTAACCAATGGTGTGCTGGAGGTGGCTTGTACCAGGTCACAAGAGCCAACTGTTTTCAATTCTTCCCAACCCTCCATTCAGTGGCATCATGTTGGCTAGCACGAAATCAACCACAGTGGGAACATTCGCACCACAAAAATGGGCAAATGCTCCAAACCAGGGGCTTTTTCTTCCTAGAGAATTGATTCATCAGAACACCACTAAGTAAAACACAATCATGACGTTACTTAATGTATCTATGACACAAAAAAGGCAAGGAATAAAGAAGGACACAAGCAAACAAGCAAGCCAGAACAAAAGGAAAAGAAAAAAAAAAGCAGAGGGAAAGGAAAAGGGAAAGAGAGGGCAAGAGGAAAGGAAAATGGATGTCAGAAGACATTTCCCCAATGACACAGGCTTATACACGTTTCTCAACTGAACCAGATGAAACAGATGTCGTCAGCTTCAGAGCCAAGGGAAGATGGCAGATACACAGAGCCAGAGAAACACCAAGAGGCTGTTTCTCTCCTCTGCAGTTCTTGCAGGACCCAGGGCCTCACGGCTGTGGTGGCAACTAATGTGCCATCAGGCAGGCATGCTCACGCTCACACCCCACACTCAGGAGACAAACATCAGAGGTTCTGCACTTGTTTGCCCTGTTACTATAACAGGGCAGGGGGAACTGCATATGATTTCCAAGTTCCTTGTGAACTTACAGTGTTGCGTGGATTAAATTCAGTTTTCTGTATGTGCATTACCTGAAACGGAAAGTTAACATCCATCTTCCCCATTTGTATCTCTAGCTCCGTGACACTCACCGCAATCAAGAAGCTGTCGTAATTCTGCTAGGCTGCTGGAGCTCTGTGTTCTGTATAGGGTTGAACATTCCAGACCTAGGACACAAGACAGACCGTGTATGCAAAATGCAGCTCTCTGGAGGACCTGTGAGCCTGTTGCCAGAGAGACATTCCAGTTTCCATCCAGTAGCTGTTCTAGATGTGTACCAAATATTCTTGGAAGTCAACTCCTACTATTAATCTTAACTGGCATGTCAATAATTTTGGCAAAACCATCTGGACACTAAAGAAGCAAGTTAATCATATTTGTTAAATTATGAAGAACTTAATAGCTTCCGGAGAGTAACTCCATATTAATCAGGAGTTAGAAATCACAGACCAAGATTTTTTTCCCCAGTACCCAACCCTAAACAGCTTGTGTACCTGCACATAGCAGGTAGTAAGAATAAATTCAGGCCAGGCGCAGTGGTTCCTGCCTGTAATCCCAGCACTTTGGGAGGCCAAGGCAGGAGGATCACTGGAGCCCCAGGAGTTTGAGACCAG
The DNA here is from genome assembly GCF_000164805.1 of Carlito syrichta. Taxonomy (NCBI): domain Eukaryota; kingdom Metazoa; phylum Chordata; class Mammalia; order Primates; family Tarsiidae; genus Carlito; species Carlito syrichta. The sequence continues at coordinate 185,930 of NW_007248645.1, read as the reverse complement.
CCTGGGCAACATATTGAGACTTCATCTCCGTTTTTCTTTAAAAAAAATGAAGAATAAATTTAATGGATTCCCAGAGACAAATGTAAATAACAAAAGCCATGAATTTAGGGTACACAACAAATTACATGACTCCCTTGAGCAGTCAAAGTACCTTTCTTTTCAATGGCTTCCACGAGCTTGATAAGCAGAGGCGGGGCGACATCAGGAGGGACAAACTGCTCTGCAAGATCTGGGAGCGGCAAAGCTGCAAACGAACACAGCGTTATACTTAATTTGAGGTAGTACAATGTATTGGACCACGATGAAGAATGTTTACACACAAAACAATTTCATTACTTCTGATCATCTGAGCAAGAGAGACCCCTGTCTCGGGCTCCATACTCTCAAGCAATGAGGATATGCCTGCTTCTCCCTATGACACACTCAGAACCTACCCAGAATTCCGAACCCCCTGCCAAATGGCTTCCTCTGGCCTCTTCCCTAAGTCCACCCTCCCCAGGGCAAACCTCCCTGCCCAGGTGCACCCCTGGGCCCAGGCATGGTCTAGGGCTGGGTGGGAGGGGCTTGGGACAGACTAGAGTTTGCACGTGTAGGGAGAAGCCAGGATCCAGCTGTCCCCCTATCACCATGTTCTGGGGCAGAACTCTGAGAAATCTAAATGCAAATCTGGTTTCCTGGTCATTGGGAAAAAATAATTTTCCAGGTAGGAGGAGAGAAGAAATTTTATTGAACAATTTGTTAATATGACTTATAACTAAAATATTTAGACGTGGGGTACTGGAGCCTGCTTCTGGTTTCAAAACCCACAAATGCCAGGGGTGGGCCGAGTGTTAGATCCAGAAGCCAATACAAATGATCACTGCCTGCTGCTAAACCTCTTAAAATGCCAAAAAACAAAAAAAACGCAAATAGATGATCACTGCCCACTTGATGTCAAATTAAGTCTCTGTGGAACTGCTGTCAAAACTTTTATTATATATATTTTTTGGTCAGTTAGTAGTTTAAGAAACGTGGTGCTTTCATAAATTTTTCCATGCTTTAGTTCAGCGGTCCCCAACCTTTTTGGCCTCAGGGACCGGATTCGTGGAAGACAATTTTTGCACGAACCAGGGATGTGCAGTCAAACCTCACTGCTAATGTTAGTCTGTTTTGTAGTCATTCCCCAGTGCTAGCATCACAGCCTCAGCTCCACCTCAGATCATCAGGCATTAGATTCTCATAAGGAGCGTGCAACCTAGATCTGTGGCATACGCAGTTCACAACAAGGTTTGCACCCTTATGAGAACCTAGTGCAGCCACTGATCTGATAGGAGATGGAGCTCAGGTGGCCATGCAAGCCATGAGGAGTGGCTGTAAATACAGATGAAGCTTTGCTTGCTCATCCACTGCTCTCCTGCTAAGTGGCCTGGTTCCTACCAGGTTCGTGGACTGGGGGTCTCTAACAATGTTCTACCAATTGCAATGATACCAAAAAAAATAAAATAAAATAATTGACATTCACAAATAATTTTCTTCAACGTTACGCTGATAATCATATTCTCATTAAAAAAAAAAAATCATTTTAAGTAAAAATATTTTTCTCAAAATATGCCAGAAGAGGGAGCCAAATATATTCATCTCAAATTTCTAAAACTGCAAAATATAGGTAAATGACAGTCTTTATGGAACTACCTATAGGTGCAACCTGTTTATTAGCCTCATCACTTGCACTCTTACTCTAGGAATAGTTTATACAATCTAAGAAAGGGTAAATATTTGCAATCTTATTCAGTGATATTTTAGTGGTATATAGTTCTTCATTATAAGCTATATACTATGTGAAACAAATTTCTAATTAGTCTCATTTTTCAAGTGCTAAAAGTCAACATAGAACAACATCTTAATGGTACAAATGTAATGTCAATAAATTTTTATCTCAGAGTACTAAGTATGACTTAAGCCACTTTGCAAAGACTCATTCAGGTTGTAATATGCGGTATGTACTAGATGGACACATGATCTTGCCATCTAACTCTATTAGCTAGGATAAAAAAAAGGAAAGCGAAACCATGAAGGAAAATCCAACAGCAGCACTATCTAGTAGAACTTCCTGTGATGATGGGATTGTTCTGTAGCTGTGCTCTCCAATAAAGCAGCTAGGAACCATCATGGCTACTGAGTAGCCATTGCAACTGAGAAACTGTATTTCTTATCTTTTTATTCTAAGAGATTTAAACTGAAACAGCCGTATGTGGCCAGTACCCACAGTATTGAAGAGCACGGTCCTATTTGTCTGAACGAGGACAAATTTTGTCATTAGCCAATGAAAGAGTCCCAGGTCAGCTTTGTGTTACAGAGACCCCACTACAAAGCTGTCCCAGAGGACAGGGCATCCTGACATGGGGTTAATCAACATAAGAACTCAAGGCCCTGAAAAGTTTACCACTCAAGTTTCTTGGGTGACTCTGTTCTTCTGTAATATCACTTTAACACATCTTGGACTTCACAAAGGCAGAACTGATGTGCTGTTGACTTTTCAGACAGTCCCTGTGCAGAGAGCTGGGTGGGATTTCATCTCTCCAGAGTCTCCCATACACGCCCAAACCTAAGCATCACCTGGAGAACTTGCCAGGAGTACTGCTTCCCAGGTACTACCCTAAGTCCCCAGAATCAGAATATCCACGAATGGACTAGTCGTCTGTTTGGGGTTAATAATAAATTTTAGGACATATGATTTTGATAAGAAAGTACATGTGAGTGAAGCTCTGAAAAAACTCAGCAGTGACATCGCCCAGGTCTCTAAATGCTCAAATGTAAACGTGTCTCAAAAGCACTTAAAATATAAATGTCTTAAAAGTTTCATAGTCTTTTTAATTAAAAAAAAGAAGTTCCATAAAATAAAAGAGATCACCATTTCATTTTCTCTGCTAAATTACAAACCATTCCCCTTTGCCTCAATAGATCATCAGCTCACAAGGTATCTTCTTCCACAAATACCTTCTACAAGGAACAAAGTGAAACATCATCCTATCAGCATATGTAAGAGATAGGCAATATAAAGGTAGTAAAATGGTGTAGATGAATGCTATTAATTAGGATTCACCATAGTGTCTCTCAGCCCTCTCAAACTAACAGGTCTCAGCACACCCCAAAACTCAAAAAGACAAGGGATAAATATTAAATACACACATATCCATTCAACTATCATGCCAATTCCTCTTCCCCCTCCCTCATAAATTACACGGGCATTTTTTTTTTTTAACTAAAAAAAAAATCTTTAACACTGGCATGGAAGATGGAATTACTTAATAAAGGTTTTTCTCATCCAGAATCTTATCAACATGATCATTTCTGCAGGCAAATATGAAAGTTAAATTAAATGATAATTAAAGATTTCATCTAACTGTGATTGAAATATGCATCCAACAGTTGTCAGATTGCTGGGTTGGCAAATGCTACATTATAAAAGGCTTTCCATCTTTCTTTCTTTACTTAACTTGAAAAAAATTTTAAAAAGCAAAGTTTTACTTTGCTTTGTCCTTTCAATGTTTCTTTGGCAAAAGGTGCTAGTTTAGGTGTATTCTGAGCTACAAAATAACCATCTGTTTTGCCCATTACTTATTCAGGTGTTAGTCGAAGTTTGTTTCTGAAAACTATTATGATAGCTACTAACTAGTCAGGCATCTGTGTGAACACTGAAACTTTTCTCAAAAGGCACACAAGATTACTTTAAAAAGAAAAAAAAAACTACATATATGTACTAGGAAGTGTAAGTACTCCTTTTATAATGCATTGAGTGAATTTTCCACGGAAATTTTAATACTGAAAAAGCTTTATTACTCAAATGCATGAATCATCACAGTTGATGAAGATTTTGCAATCAGAGTTTTAGAAGGTAAATTTTACAAGGAGAGATTTAAAAAAAAAACAATTCAAGGATTTCCTATTCCTTTCTATAAAATGTCTGTGATTCAGTCCATTTCCCCTTTAAAATATTTAGATATAGAGAATGTGAAAGCCTTTCCCAAGAAGCTTTAAAGTCTCTATCATCTACTTCAGGCAACAGGATTAATTACCATCAAAAGGCTAAAGAATTTTCTAAAATAAAATATTGATTTTTACAACAATTCAAAAATCAACGATTCCTTTAATTCCAACGTCAATAATTACTCTTAGCTGGGTTCGGTGGTTCAGCCTGTAATCCCGTGCTTTGGGAGGCTGAGGTGAGTGGATTGCCTGAGCCCGCGGGTTCGAGACCCGCCTGGGCAACTTGGCGAGACCTCATCTCTACAATAAATAAAAAAATCAGCTGGGCATGGTAGCTCGTGCCTGTAATTCCAGCTACTCGGAAGGATCACCGGAGCCCAGCAGGTCAAGGCTGCGGTGGCCGGGAGTGGCCGCTGCACTCCAGTATGGGCGACAGAGTGAGACTCCAACTCAAAAAATAATAATAATAATAATAATAATAATTACTCTTTAACTAAATTGCATTTTAAGAAATCTTAGGAAATGGCAATTGCTAGGAATGACCAAATTTGGCAAGTTATTCCTTGAAAAGTCCACGATGAAAGTGCACATCATACAGTTTTTGATAAAGCAAAACATGACAGAACTAAAAAAGAATACAGAAAGTATCAATCACATAGGGTGAAGTTACCAAGCAAAACAGAAATTAACAGAGCATGATCCTCCTAAAGTTTACATATAAATTCTCATTAGATTTCATCTTTCAATTCTATATCTGAACAAGTAATGTGCTTTGGTTTTGAAGTCCACTGTAGCGCAGTGTATAAGTCTGGAGAACCAAGTCCACTCTTAAGGATCTGGGCAAATTTGGAGATTCCTCTACTACAATCCAACCCCAGTTTTTCACTTAGCTGAATCACTTTCCATCAAAAGAAATCAGTATTGCTTAGAAAGAAAGAAAAGAGGACAGAAAAGCAGAAAGGTCTAAAAGTGGCGAACCCAAGACACACATTATTTCAAAAGAAAGGAGAAATTAATTTTCAATGTTGACAAAAACACCAATGAACGAGGTGTCCAGTTGTAGAAAGAATTTTTGATGACACATCTGATGCTGCCTTTTCTACTCGTTCTATTTTTCCCCCTTTGCCCTGGTGACAACCAATCACATGGAGCAGAAGGGAGCCTTCTCTCCAAACTTAAGCCCTTCCCAAACCACTAACACAGACAGGCCTCGACAGTCCTTGGGCACCAGCGGTGTGTGGGAGACAGTGGCATTCTTTGCATTAAGTGGTGCCAACATTGCTACAAAGCGCAAGATGAAACCAGCACACAGCTGCACCTTTGGGAGGCGTTCTCTATTTTAAAAAGATATTTTAAAGTTAGTGCCTGGCAGGGCTGAGTGGAAAGTTTAAACTGAAACACTGGGACTCCAGAGACTGCCCAAGCCAAGTATTTTATTACTGACGGAAGCAGCTTGGAAGTGTGTGAAAAACTGCCACTTACCTCTAAAAATGTAATACAAATACACAGAAAATAAAGTGTATATGCAAAGTGTGAATCAATATCATATCAAGACGCTAGTCTGTCTACTAGCACTGCTGAGTCAAAACTTTATTTCTGTCTGAAACAATCTCTCTCACAATTCAAATGAAAAATGTACACTCTGGTAGGCAAATCTAACAAATCCCAACCCTTTTCTTAAATAAGCCTTTTAAGCACATTCATACTTGTTGCCTATAATGATTAATAGCCTGAACTTTAAACTTCTTAAGCTCTATGGGCAATGCTACAACAAACGCTGCCCTAGCCCTTTGGCTAAGATAATGCACCTAAAATGCAAAAAATAAAAACAATACAAAAAACCAATCAGGAATTCCTTCGTTTGGGAACATGCCTGTTTCATCAGTAATATAAAAGTGATTAGAAGCACATGTTTAAAGCCAAGGAGGCCTAGGTTTCAAACTAGCTTTTTGTCACGTACTGAGTATAATCTTGGGCAAGTTAATTAACTTGAACCTCCCGTAAAATGAGAATAATTACAGGAGGTAAAAATGATTAAATGGATAAAAGAAATAAACATGGTACATATAGTGCCCTGTATGCAGAAGACAGAAACTAATGGGTAGGTAGTATTGTTAGAATTATTTACGTAATCTTTACTATTGTTAAGAAATTTTTGAAATACCCAATTGCAATAGCAAATTTTAAGACCAGAAACTATCATAATGAAGACAGAAAGTCTTCTCAATAATTTTTTTAAGGTGGCAAGCTGGAAGCAGATTTGGTAGACACTTGCCCATCTGTATAAAAACAATACCCAAAATCTTTTCAGAAGTCAAAACATATTATTTTCAATTCAGCACACTTTCCCCCAATAAAGACTACACTACTCATCTCTTTGAGTTATTAGACATCAGTTTTCTGAATGTGAAGGAAAAATAAAACAGGAACGATTGTGTATTAAATTATATTGAACTTGGCAGAAACAACAACTTTTTTTGGAGGAAGAGGAAGAAAAAAGTATGGGCAACTGAAAATGAGAGTAGACAGAGTAGATGTGAAACTAAATCATCAGCCATAACTACATTATTTTCAGAGATAACTAGTGGGGGGCAGGGATTAAAAGAGTTGTCAACAGATTTAAACTAGAAGTTTGCAAATCTTTTCAGATACCCCAATTAGTCCTTTAACATCGTTAAGTTCATCTTTTCCCATTCATCTCTTCGGTTCCAGTCAAATGAAAGGGAGGTGAGATCCTCTGCCCGTTAGCTTTATTTCTAGACAACAGACTGCTATAGGAAACAAACAGAGGACAAAGATCTTTGTGTTAAACAAAGCAGACAATACAGCTTTGTTTCTGATGGCCTTAGCTGAAACCTTGGAGTTAAGAGATAACTGAAAGCAAGATTACACTTAATCTTTGACAGACTAGCCTAATTAATTGTGATTCTTATCACCTAAATTGGAGTCTGATCCAAAGATTACAATTGACAGTGTCTAGCAAATTAAAATCCTGGGCAGGAGGCAGTCGGGGAAGAAAGAGATATCCTCCTTTTCTCACCAGAAAAATAATTTCGAGTCGAGTCCATGAGATTTTAGAGACCCATGATTCAAGGGAAGTTGGTCCTTTTGGCCTGTTGGCTAAGAAAGATTTCATATGAATTGTGACCCAGAGGCCAAAAAAAGGAAAGAAAGGTAAAATCACATGACATACACACAGTGGGCACCTGGCTATTTGCTGAATGAATGAGTGAAGGAATGAATGACTAATACTGAGCATCAAGTAGGAGCCCCATTCCCACACTAAGTATTTTACTGACATGCTTTCATTTATTTTTCATAGCAGTTCAAAGATGTATAGTCACTATTATCCCCAATCTAAAGGCTGAACTGAGACTTAGAGAAATTAAGTTGTTTGGCCAACATCGACAACTTATAGGTGGTGTCCATGAGTTCAGCTCGGGCCTATCTTCCTTTTGACAGCGTATACAAGTCCCAGTCAAGGAAAGAAACACATGATAAGCTTCCCAACATTTCCTGCAAGACTTTCTCATTTAAAGGATAACTGCAATAAGGGTGTTATGAGACACACCAGTATCTGATGCTTGATCCCACAAGGGAATATAGCCTTAATACTTTGATTACGTTCCAGTTATCTTGATAACAGCTTTTGTACTCTCCCTGCAAAAGAGCAAGTTAATGCATTCTCTCACTCTGGAACTATTTTGAAATGCAGATAACACTGTGCACAGAAAAGTAATGGGAGTCCCTGTGAGTAACAAATGGGAGGTAAGGGCACTTCTGATGAGCCAGGCTCTCCCTGGCTGAAGGCAATCTTGTGGAGACACTCACTTCTCTCCTACTTACATACAAAAATAAATGGCAGAGTCAAACTTATAAAATGCTATGTTAGAAATGCTTCAGAATAATAAGGAGGGTCTTAAAATGTAAGCCCCCAAGTCACAAGCAACTGAAGGATACCTTGATCAGGACAGGGCAGGGGGAAAGAGGGGAGGTGGACAGAAAGAAACCACTGGTGATGCCAGAGGCCAAGATCCAGGCTGCGATTCGCTAACCGCACAGAAGCAGAACACTGGCTGACCAAAGGGAGAACGAGTGGGAAGAGAGAGAGGAACTGCCAAAGAGGCAAATTTGCCCAGCTAGACGGAACAGGCAGTTTTAGGAAGTCTGGATGGAAATCAGAGGACAGAAGCAGCACCAAATCCCATTCAAATGACTACAGAAAGAGGAGGGTTTTTTGTTTTCTGTGGGTTTTTTTTTTTTTTTACATTTTAAAACATACTGGAAAGTTGAAAGAATTGTTCAGTGAATGCCCATGGTATCTCCTGCCCGGATTCTACAGTTGACATTTTATCCTATTTGATTTATTATACACTTATCCATCCATACTTCTTGTTTTAGAAGCATTTCAAAGATGAAGTACCGATTTACTGTGGACTGAATTGTGTCCTCTCTCACCCCAAAATCATGTTGATGCCCTAACACTCAATGTAATAATATCTGGAAATGGGGCCTTTGGGAAGGTGACGCCTTAGATGACAAGGGCAAGGCTCTCACGAGCGGTTTAGGGCCCTTATAAGAAGAGGCACCAGAGAGCTTGTTCCCCACCCTCCCCCTTGAGGACGCGGCAAGAAGGCAGCAGTCTGCAAGCCAGGAAGAGAGCCCTCACCAGAACCCAACCACACTGACACCCTGATCTCAGACTTCCAGCCTCCAGAACCACGAGAAATAAATTTCTGTTATATAAGCCACCCAGTCTGTGGTATTTTGTGACGGTAACCTGAGCTAATACATCAGTATGCTATACCCAAAAGGAGAAAAGAATCTTGTCTAGAAAAAGTCAATGTCAAACAAATTCTATAGGTATTTGGTAAATACCCTCTGTATGTCAGAATATCCTCAAGGACAGCGGTTAGGGCAATGCTTCCTCAAATTTAATGTGCATATAAATAACCTGACTTGGGAAGTTGGGGTAGGGCCTGGAATTCTGCATTTCCAACAAGCTCCTGGGTGATGTCCATGCTGCTGGTCCTTGGACCACACTTTGCGTAGCAAGAGTTTAGGATGAGGCCACCAGGCACGGAGAGAAAATCCACACCACTGTGGGAGGCCAGAATCCCAACGATGAACCTTCTTAAGGATAACCTGTTGTCTAAATGCCCTGGACCCTGGCTGCCAAACATTTAACTTTGTGATAGACAGATGATGCTGACTGCCTGGATGGTCTAGCTATCAAATCGAATTCAATCTGATATCACATCTAATTAGGTCTCAAAAGAGAAAGATTCGCAGTAGAGAGTTCTGCTGCCCTGTGCATCTGTGTACCGCTGTGTGAGGAGGGATCATTTGAGTCACAACTTGGCCAAGGTCCCACAGAAAGTTCAAGCCATGGACTAGAACCCAGGCTTCCTGAAACTCACATCAGAATCTCTCCCACCACGCCACACTCAAGAGCACTAAGCTCTTTAAATTTGGCGTGTGGCTGGGGGAGGAGGTAGAGAGAAAAAGAAATGTCAGGAAAGCTAGTGATAAATTACTGCTACCACTGAGAGTCCCCATGTAGCGGAATACTTGGTATCAGAACCTGTTCTCTGCACTTGACTTCATTTAGTCTGTACAAACTTGTGAGCAGGTACAATTGTTCCCACTGTACCAACAAGGAAACTGAGATTAAGGAACGGTAAGCAAGTTGCCTAACTTTTGTTAGCTGACAACAGTAATAAAGCTAGAATTTTTAAAGAACCGATGTAACTTCAAACCCAAGGGTAACCACGTCCGTGAATCCCTGTGGGAGGTTACAAAGCCATGAGCTCAGGTGGACAAACACTGGATGACAGTTACACCCTTAGTGACAAGAGAGACGTGTGTTCAACTTGAGCTTGGACTAGCAGGCCAGCTTCTCACCATCACCTCTGCTTTATCAGGACTGAACGTTTGCCAGCCCACTCAGCCAGGCTAAATATTTTCAGGACAGCATTTATTAAATATTTTCTCATAAGGCTAAGTGAAGCACATTCTTCCCCAAGGATGTAATGGGTTTTATTCGGCTAAATATAGCTGGCTAACTTATCACTTTCAGCAAGGTACAACGAACTCTTCTGGTTAATCATCAGGTGAGAAAAGGGCCACGCAAATAATTCTTTTAAATACATATTTTGTAATTTATATTTCCAAGGATCCCAAAATAAAACCTTAGTAAAACATGCTAAATAAGCATATGAAGAGAGTTAAAGTGCTCATGATCAAAGGGGGAGAGAATAGGAAAACGATGAACTGTGTATGAAATGGAAAAGAAAATAAGGCAAAAAAAAAAAAAAACCAAGGGGCCTAAAAATATTGAACAGAAAATTTTCTTTCCGCTAATGCAGAAGAAATACATACAAAAATAAGATAGCATTTAGTCAGGCATTTTTTTATTTTAAAAGTTTGAAAAGATCTCTGGATATAAGACTAAGCTATCCATATATAGTATAGGGTAACAATTTTGAGATAAAAGTTAACACAACCCTTAACAAGTGTGTGAGGAATTAGAGTTAAAAAAAATAAATAAATAAAGCAGTATGTCCTCACTGCCTCAGACAAAGGCGATTAATTCCAGTGGGCCAATAAATCCTCCTATCTCACAATATATTAGGATCACTTGTGAAATGAACAAGAGGCTATTCACTTCTCTGCTCAAGAAATGCATGCACTCATTCTGGTTATGATTTTAAGAACTACAATTTTAGATGGGTCCATTTAGGCAGACGTTGGGCCCTGTGACTCAATTCTCAAAAACGCTAAGGGTAGCAAATAGTTCTATGCTACAGTTATTTGCACCAAACCAATGCACTTAAAAAACAAAAAACTGCAACACATAGGAGGCCCTATAAACAGATCAGAACCAAAATATAAAATATATGTTAATTAAAGAAAGAAGCCTGATCGTGTTCCCAAAAAGATTCTCAGAAACAAGCTGACAAATGTAGAGAGGTGATGCTTGAAGAATGAGTGGTATTTGAAAGTCAGCAGAGAAAAGTGATCTGATGGCAATATAAACTAGAGCTAACTGGTAAAGAAAAGGGGTGAAGTAAAAGATTAAGCTTCACCCAGAGAGGGAACTATCCTATTCGTCACTTTAATCAACACCTTAGACCCTGGAAAGAAATACACTGGCAACAAGCTATAGTTAGAACACCACTGAAGCTTCCCAGCTGAAAGTGGGAATGGGGAGGACAATGTTGGCTTTCTATCACGAAAATACCTGCGATGCTGTTAATGAAAGAGAACCAGTGACTTGGACTGGAGGGCGGCCCAGAGGGGAAAGTAATCACGGATCACCACGGGGGCGCTCCTTTCTGCCTCATCACCTCGGAATCGCCTATTTCTGAACAATCGAACAACCTGGGCTGCACTTCTCCGTTGCGCCATTTCTGTCTTCGGTTGAAAGGGAAGTGACAGGGCCTGACCCACGGGCGGGAGTTTGTACATTGTGTTCTATCAGATTAGGTCTCAGTAACTTTATGAATTATGAGCTGTCAACTGCTTTTTCATCCGCTATAGAATATGCTTCTTAGAAATTGTGGCTATAAATAAAACAACAGATGTTTTCTGCTGGCTCCAATAGGAGCCTGGGTACTTTTGTAAAAGGGGCTAGAAGTTAAGCAAATTAAACTAAAAGGCTGTATTAGGTTTCCCCCTGTTGGTCACTTTTTGTACTACCCTTCTGGAGGTCGACTCATTTTAGCCCATAAATTCATTTTGGGGGCCATGTACTGTAATCTACTGGAGAAACCAGAAAGGGGTTTCTAACACAAATGCATCCTTTCAGTGACTTCTATTTTTTTTTTAAAAAGTAAATGCCTTACCTACTCATGATTGTTACTATATCATATCAAAAAAAAGTTGAAAGGTCACTGTGAGCAACAGAAAAAAATCAGACAATGGGTGAGGGCATATGTTCCAGATTTCTCTGTCAACAGCAGGCTGGGTAACTTTGGACAAAGTACTTCATATCTCTGGGACTTACTGTTGTATCAGGTAAGTGGTAAAGGTTTAGCTACATGTTCTAAAATAGTCTAATAATTCTTAAATTCTAGATTTGAAAAAAACGTCCAGATGATCCGATATAAAATTACCACATTTACATTTAATCCTTCATTACTTTAAAAATAATTCTACATTCCCTTTTGTTACCATGTTGTTGCAAATCTGGCAAAAGTCACAGGCACCTGGAGGATGGGCTGGAGTTGGCACCAAGCAAAAATTACTTCAAATATGTGAAATAAATGGAAGAATGACAACACTTAATCATACTTTACCAGGCTACATTAACCTATAATTTCTAACCCAAGGGGCATAGATGAATAGTAAATTTTAAAAGATTTCAAAAGTCTCTAACTTCTGGATATGGATCTAACAAGACAGTTGCCTCTATATTCTTAAATATATTCCAAAATCACGACTGCTCCAAATCAGAGAATGTGTCTTTAACTGGGTTTCTATGCATTATGATGGGGGGGCTGGTTTGGTACAGGAGAAGATCATGAAATTGAGGGCAGCATGAAGAGAGGAAGGTGAACAGTCACTGCCCCAGACACTCCCCCAGTCACTTGAGTCATCAATCTTACTCTGTGTGTGGGAAAGAAACTCTGAGTGCTTGGGTGACTATGCCCTGTTACTTGACGCCTAGTGTTGAACAGAACAGGTATCATACCCTATGTCGCCTGGTTCCAAGGGCCTGCCCTCTTACCACTTCCCCTTTGATATCTCTTTCTCCTCTTCTCCTCCTTTTTAGTTTCTGAATTAAGTCGCTTATAAATGCGACTCCTGTTGACATGCTGACATCTTTGACAGTGCGTGCCTAGCACTGCTGGGTTCTAAGAGATCGAGGGGTGGGGGAGTGTCCAGGCAAATTTAGTTCGTGATCTACAGTCAGTGAGTGCAAGCATCAGGGATAAGACAAGCAATGGTGGCTCAGCCTGTAATCCCGCGCCTTTGGGAGGCTGAGGTGAGTGAATGGCCTGAGCCCGCAGGTTCGAGACCTGCCTAGGCAGCGAGACCTCATCTCTACAATAAACCAAAAAATCAGCCGGGCTTGGTAGTGCGCCTGTAATTCCGGCTACTCGGAAGGCTGAGACAGAAGGATCGCCGGAGCCCAGCAGGTCCAGTCTGGGCGACAGAGTGAGACTCCAACTCAAAAAAAAAAAAACAAAAAAGACAGGTAACGAGAGGGGTAATTAGACGTCCTGACACTCAGAGGAAACTGACTGCTCTGCTCTTTGTTAGTTTACCCATTCCCCTCTAAGAGTCATTTAATTATTTGGAAAATAATATATTCTCAAAAATGTGGTGGTGGGAAATAATCCCATCTCACACAAGACCACAAATAATATACTACAAACTAGCCATAGTAACCGAGGCTCTCATGCCCAAGATGCCAATAACAACAGCTAACGTCTACAACACACTTAATAGGTGGCCGATTCTATGCTAAGCTGCTTTACTAAAATCGTCTCAGAAAATATATTCCAAAACATTATAAGAATGCTTCTACCACCGTTTTCATGTACCAAGGGGAAACAGCCTCAGAGAAGGTAAATGATTTGTCCAGGCCCACACAGCTGTACCTGTCAGGGCCAGAATTTAACAACAAGGGGTTATCTGGTTGAGAAGACATAAAAGCAGTTCCCTTCCAGGGGATCCCTAAGTACTAGTTGAATGGCATCCTGTGAAATTCCACAGAGCACATGGCTTCTGTAAAAACTGTGCCTAGACTTCTTTGGAGATGGACTGCCAAGAGTCAGACGACAAAGTTAGGAAGAGTTCTCTAGCCAAGAATAGACTTGGAAAGTAGAGAGTTCAAGAGCAGCCACTCCTTGATCTGTCCATTTCCCTAATGACAGTATTTTTCTTTCCCCAAGGTATTATATGGGATGTTCAGCATGTCTGATCTATGCTCACCCCTGCAGTACAACCAACCAACCCTTCCCACTCTTGAAAATCACAGTATGCGTCCACAGTCCTGTCTTCCACCAGTTGGTCATTCATTTTGGAAGACACAGATATACATGAAATCAAGCTGAATACATAAAACAGTTCCTGAGTAGAGTTTTAGATCAGGAATTCAGAGAAAGAATGACTTCCAGTGCTCTATAAATAGCGGGGTCTAGGCCAGGCTCAGTGGTTTGCGTCTACAATCTCAACACTTTGGGAAGCCGAGGTAGAAGGATTGCTTGAGCTTAGGAATTCAAAACCAGCCTGGGAAACATAGCAAGAACTTGTCTGTACAAAAAATTTTAAGATTAGCCAGGTGGGATGTCCCAGCTACTTGGCAGGCTGAGGTGAAGGATCGCCTGAGCCCAACAGTTCAATGCTGCGGTGAGCTGTGATGGTGCCACTGCACTGTAGCCTGGGTGAGTGGGAGTGAGATCCCACCTCAAAAGAAATAAAAAGTGGGACCTAAATGTAAGCCACATATGTAATTTTACACTTTCTAGTAGCCACATTATAAGTAAAAAGAAACAGGGAAATGTAATATTTTATTTACTCTATATACCTAAAATATTATCATCTCAATATATAATTGATATAAATATTACTAACCAGATATTTCGGTCGTCATTTCTCTTACTTTGCACTCACTGCACATCGCAATTCAGAGTCCCTGCCTTCCAGTGGTTTGGTGTGGCTGTGAAACGTGGCTAGTGGCTTCTGTACCAGGCAGCCCAACTCTAGAAGACAGCCTTCTATTTTTCCTCAGTGTGAAACCGGTTATCAGGGTAATGTGTTAGTTTTGCAACCAAAATTATAAGGACATACAAAAAGAAACGATGTTCCTAATATTCCAAGCGGGTCAAATAAAAGTTCTGTGTCCTTTTACCGTTAGCATGTAGCAAGTCAAAACAGCTTAACTCCCCCTGAATTGTATGCCATATCCTTATTATTATTTTTTTTTAAAACAGCTTAACTCTACTCTGAAGGCATTTAGTGTAAGCTGACAGAAAGCTGGGGGGGGTGCCCGTAGGGGTTGTGAACATGAAGAACCTGCTGGAATACTAGGAATCGGGTATCTTGATGCTTGCCACAGTGCAGTGGTGAGGTCAGAACATCTTCAGAAATGCTGTGATTAATAAGATAGTTTCATCCAACGGGTGCCCACCTGCTACTGCTCCCCCTGAAATAAGCATGAAAAGTGTCTGTACCTCTGGTTAAAGACTCTGCAGACTACAAATGGCAAAAGATTCAATTATCAGGCGCTGTTCAGCTACTAAGTCAGAAAACCTAAGGTCTGCTTAGGTTCTCATCTTGACAGCATGAGCTGCAATAATTTCATTGATAAAATTTGTGGTCATTACCATGTCTGCTATTGGCTACAAGACAAATGAACAGAAGTTAAAATAAAAGGGGCAGAGGTAGAAATATCTACTCAGTATTAGAGGTAGAGGCCGGCATCTCAGGGACCTACCTTTCTTCCTGATAAGATGGTCCAATGGTGTGCATTTTTATTGCATGGCATCCTCAAAGTCAAAGTCTCTAATGCGTCCTCTTTCCAGAATATGCAATTTAGCGTCTCCATTCTACTTCTAAAATGTGGGGCCTATTTTGCACCTCTTCTGGTTACAGTATAAAGCACACTCTGGGCTTCAACCTCCTGCTAAAAAAGCAGCAGCCACACCCGCTATGGAGGACACGAGAGCATTTAAGTGACACCTTACATTAATTTCTTGTAGTAACCGGTGGTCTCACTGCCTGCTCTCAGTCCTAAAACCTGAACTGGAAGCTTCCGCCCAGCTTCTGACACGTCTAAGAAAAAATGAGTTTCATGGCTCAAATATCTGCTTCCAGTTTGGATCCAGAAGAGAGACTGTTTCCTTTAACAAGTCAAGCTGCTATTGTTTTCTCTGTGCGTAAAACATTTCTGGGGTGGCAGAAACTGGAAGTGGCAAGCAGTTCTCAAACTCAGATTAATAGGATAACATTATAAACAACTAAAAGGTACAAAAATTACCATGCAAGAAAGGCAACAAGGGAAGAACAGGGAATTATATTACATACAAGGGAATCTCCTTTGGAAATGTTAGTTCTTGGGTAATGGATGCTATATACGTGAATGCTTGAAAAAGGCAATACAGAGAGAGTAAGGAATTAACATTAGAGACATACAATCTCCTTTGGAAATGACAGCTCCTGGGTTTTAAAAAAATGCTATATACAGTGAATGTCTAAAAATGTTGATTAACCCACTCTGCAAAATTATCTAACAGAGAAAGAAAAACATAATCTTGTGGCATGTGAGTACAAGTATTAGCAGAATATAATAAATTCAAAGTGTAAGTACAACCCCCCTTTCCCCATCCTGACTGATTGTCCTGACTATTTTACTCCCCTTTGGGGTTTGTCTCTGGATAGACAGTAAGCCAAAGAGGAATAAAAGGATCAACTTAAGTCACTCACTATCAGCTGTCTGTTAATGGGTGACACCCCATGGTTACATTTGCATTTTTGGTAGACAAAAGGGACACAATGTGTGAGCCAAGGGAACTTCATGGCTCCTCCCACGGAAGAGGCAGCTTCTACTGTCCACCTGTCCATACTTCCTTGAATTTGGCCCTAAAATTCAAAATGCTGAAAGAAAAAGAAAAGAAAATGTGTGGAGGCAAGCTAGGCGTGGCTGGGCTGGGCAGTGGTCACCTCTCGGGTGCTCCTGCCTCAGACTGGACCATGTAGCATGACCTAGGTCCCTGGTGACACATACCACAGTAATGGCCAAGGAGGTTCCAGAAAGCACATCTGCTCTCTCCCTGGAGTGGCCACACCCTGAGGAGGATGCCCTGTACCACAGAACAAGTGCTCACGTGCCACCCCCGTGCCCTACTCACCAGGTCACCCAGGAACAACAGGCCGGGTGAATGCGCTAACTTCTTCAGTAGCGCTAAGCCTAAGCAAAAAAACTGAAAAATTTAAGGCTTGTCTTGTGTATCTGTGTTTTCCTTTCTGAAACTTTATTTTTCCAATTTGGCAATATTTTTCTTCCTTCGTTATCTCACTACCTTGCTAATCACTCTCCCCAGTCCGTGAGACTGCTCAGTGCCTCAGGGTCTTTCTGCACTCAGAAGTCAGCCCTTGGAGATGAGTCTATTAAACTCAATCACACTGAAATGGAAAAAAATGAAATGGAAACGACCCGGGAAGCTTTAGGTATTATCATATCCCAGGGATATGGTTGACTTTAACAGGCCTCAAGCCAAATTCTTCCAATGCTAAAGTTTCAGGCACAGTCTTCCCTCAAAACAGACGCCCACACGTATGGCTCTTTCGTACTTTGCTGTGAATGAATCATTGGAATGGGTCTAAATAACATCATTAGAATCCTCTGGTCAAGAGTGAATTCTGCACAGCTGAGACTAGATGGTCATTCTGGAAACCTAACCAAGCTCACTATGGTGTGTCAACAACAATGGACTTCATACGGTAACAGAAAACAAGTGTAACAACAATACCTTGAATTTACGTAGCCCTCAGAACATTACAAAGTGTTTTATTGTTTTTTTGATACTCAAAAAAAAAAAAACAGTTAAAGAAAATCAGAGTGGGGTGAACAAAGTGGAGAAAGACCCAGGTTAATAGTTCAGTTAAGGCTGTTTTCATTAAAGGACAGAAAAACATCTAGTTGGGAGTACCAACATTGCTTTGAACCACGTAATACTTTGAATAAACAGATACTTGGTTTTTAAAGATTGCTAAGAATACACCCCTATGAATTCAGTGCCCCAATCCTTGCTACCAGGTGCTTCAGTAAAAAGAATAAAACCAGGCCAGGTGTGGCGGCTCACACCTATACTCTCAGCACTTTGGGAGGCCGAGGTGAGAGAACTGCCTGGGCCCGCTGGCTCGAGACCAGCCTGGGCGACTTGGCGAGACCTCATCTCTAGAATAAATCAAAAAAATTAGCCGGGCATGGTGGTATGTGCCTAGAGTGGAAGGCCGAGGTGGAAGAATCGCCTGAGCCCAGCAGATCAAGGCTGCGGAAGGCCAAGGTGGAAGAATTGCCTGAGCCCAGCAGATCAAGGCTGCGGAGGCCATGAGCGTGCCACTGCACTGAGACTCTGACTCAGAAAAAAAAAAAAAAAGAATACAACCACACCATAAAGTCACCGGGCTTGCAAAAGCCCATGCCTCTGTGGTTTTAGAAGATACTATCAGCATTTTAATGTGAAATGTCTTGCAGACCAAAGGCCCAAACAATCACCCCTTCTTGGGAGGTTTGCAGAGCATAATGTACCAAATGACATAAGAACATTTATGACTCTGCCTGCTATACTCTCTCCATCACAAGAGCTATGAATGATAACAGCATTTCAGCACTATAGGGAGTGGCTGTTTCACAATGACAGTTAGTAGGTTTCACTTTTGCCCTGTAATTTCCTCCCAAGCTAGAACAGTGGAGGCTAGTCAGGCTGGGAGACCAAAAGGATACAACGAAACAGTGAGGCTGAGAATTAAAATGAAAAGATGGCTCAGGATAAGCAAACTTAAGTGTTTTCTTCAACCTCCATTATCTTCATAAAATTACTAACCCATTTCCCTCCAAGGACTATTATGCAGGGCATGGCTTCAAATTAATGCTTGGCCCATAGGGGTCAGGAAGAAGCAGCTAACAAGTGGCATTTGTTTACCCCGGTGCTGAAGCAGACAACGAGGCCGACTTGGAGGCAGACCCAGATAATGATGCTATTCGGATACAGCTTAGTCAGGAATGAATACCTCCAAAGACCCTGGAAGAGCCCTGAATTCACCATTTGTTCCTGGACAACACTAACGTCCCTTTGTCTGTAAGAGTGGGTTATTCCTTCCACATCTGTGGCATGGAAAAATCTTTATCTGGCAAAAATTTTGAAAGAACCAAAAAGTGAGGACTTTGAAAATCAGGGACTGAAACAATACTCCTTTGGTGATTTTAGAAAATCAGATGCTGTCAGGTTTCATCACCCATTTAGAAATCTCAGAAGGTAAACTCTAAAAAGCTTTGGAGCAACCCAACAACGAGTGTTCCAGGCCATTCCAGATCCATTTCCCTGGAAGGCTCTCTCTCCCCAGTAAGTGCAGCCTGGGAGCAGCTTCCCGTTCATTTGCGGAACAAACCGTGGCCTGACTCGTGTCAACCAGGGACAAAGGCAAGAGCAGGATTTGGAGGTTACCCAGTGGAAAATTTAGGAATAAGATTCCAGAACCTCAGGAAACTGATTTAATTTAAGATACTGCTTTGTTTGCCTCAATGAAAAAGAAAAGAAAGACTGTACTGATGCAATCTACTCTCCTGTATTATATAAAATGTTAAGACCTAAAAGAATCATGATTATGGGTCTGAATCACAGTTAAGCATTTATAAGAGTGTCTTCCCCTAAGTCACATTAAAACTGTAAAACGTCAGCCAGGCTCAATGGCTCAGCATGTAATCCCAGCACTCTGGGAGGTCGAGGCGTGTGCGTTGCCTGAGCCTGCGAGTTCGAGACCAGCTGGGGCAACTTGGTGAGACCTCATCTCTACAATAAATCAAAACATTAGCCAGACGTGGTAGCACAAGCCTGTAGTTCTGGCTACTTGGAAGGCAGAGGTGGAAGGACGGTCGGAGTCCAGCAGATCGAGGCTGCGGTGGCCAGGAGCAGCCGCTGCACTCCAGTCTGGGCGAGGGAGTGAAACTCCAACTCAAAAAAAAAAAGTAGCCGGGCTCGGTGGCTCAGCCTGTAATCCCGTGCCTTTGGGAGGCTGAGGTGAGTGGATTGCCTGAGCCCGCGGGTTCGAGACCCGCCTGGGCAGCGAGACCTCATCTCTACAATGAATCAAAAAATCAGCAGGGCGTGGTAGCGTGCACCTGTAGTTCCGGCTACTCGGAAGACTGAGGCGGAAGGATCGCCAGGCCCAGCGGGTCGAGGCTGCGGTGGCTGGGAGTGGCCGCTGCACTCCAGTCTGGGCGACAGAGTGAGACTCCGACACAAAAAATAAAAATAAAAAAAGTGTAAAAAGTGGCTTAGAGGCAAGAGGCCTGCTTGAGCCCAGGAGTTCAAGACCAGCCTAGGCAACATAGCCAGACCTCGTCTCTACAAAAAAAATTTTTTAAATTACTTTTATTTTTAAAAAAATTGTAAAAAGTGAGTTACGGCTTGTGACTGATTAAAATATTTATCAGTTCATTCAGGCCAGTGCCAAGATAAGAATGACTTAAATATTAATCCAACATCTTTAACCCTATCCTTAGAATTCATGACACAAGGTCATTTTTCATTGACAATGTCACTAAAATAAAGTCTTTAAAAAGACACCCTTTTGGTGAGAGGCCCAAGATAAAAATGCCTTAAGAGAATTTCTCCTTTATGAAGAGATTCCAATGTCCCAGCACTAAATGATTCATCCTTTGGATTTTTTTTGTCTTTTTGCAAGTTGGACTAGATAGTCCTTTTCAAATCTCAAATCCATGGCTCAAAATTCTTTTTAGGAAGCTTCCAATTTTCCATACTGATTGATGAGGAGAGAGGACAAGAGAAGAGGACTGACTAAACAAAACAATGAAACATTGCAACAGTTTACATCTAGGTTTAGGATGCAGGATCATTCTGCCCTCAGGAACAAGCCTCTCCTGGTCTAGTTTTGCATTTGGTGACCACCCAGAAGACTGGGGAGTTCATAGAGCGATCATCAGAAGCTTGCTCCAACACTGACTGGTCAACTGATTTATATAACACCCAAGTGCCCAGAGTCACATACACTTGCCACATTTATGACCAAATGGCACACGTTGAAAAACATTTAAAAACCGCTCAAGATTCTGTGACGGTTATAAAAACACGAAAACAAAAAATGGGATCCATGGAAAAATAAAAAGAAGACGATTTATTCGCTCTTTCTTGGAGTCGATATACAGTAGATAGGTTTGCAGTTCATGTTTCAGTCAGCCTCTCGACTAAATAAACTTTCCACCTGCTTAGTCAAGTGTTGAGAGATTATGACTACACTAAAGTGCATACGAAGCATGCGTTTCATTTACCATAAAGAACTCTAAGACGGCAAATGTGTGCAGCTGGAACTAACTTGAACCAGATTTCACCAATTCCCCAGTTCATGGTAGATATTTGCAAACACCTCTATAAGTCCCAGCTGTTTTTAATTAATAGCTCATGCTGGGAGCATCTTGCCTAACTTACTAAAATATCATTTTATTTAACATAGGATTCTAAATCTTTTTTTTTTTAAAAAGGAGAAGAAATAGATCCACTTCTTTTAAAGTCAAATAAATGACCCAAAGAGAAATTTAAGTTTGGCTCTTTTAAAAACAGTAATATTTCACATTGAATGCGCTCCTGAGGCCAGAGGAAATGTTCTTTCCTTTCCTAAAATTTCTAGCCAAGTACTCACAAACCTAGTTTCTTCCCAAGAATATTTGTTTTTTTATTTCTCGGAGCCTAGTTTTAAAAGGCTGGAACCTTTCACAAGTCAGAATAATTCCATTTGCTAGTTGGCTCTTTCTCCAAGTCCAGCTTGAATCCTATGGGGCACATAAATTGTTGTCTGAAATGTAGGATAAGGGTCACAAACCAGGCTAGGAAATTGGTAAGCCAGAGCTCAAGGCATAAACACAAAGATATAAGCGAGACCTGCCGTAAACTAATACTATGACAAGCAGAAATGCCACCAAACATTCAATCTTTAACGAAGGTAACAAAAATATTCAAGGAAAAAGTATACATATTCTGACTAACCTGAGGAGAAAAGACAGCAATGTGGGTAAGAATTCTTATTGCTAGGAAGATGGAACAAAGTAAGTAAATTTATATTCGCCCTGAATTACTTAAGCCAGACAGAGAGCCCGTTTTTCCCTTCAAATACCGGGTCAAGCAACATCTGGGGGCAAAACAAAGCACACTGGGAACACGTAAAAGGTGGGATCTGAAGGTGAAATGGCAGGAAAAAAGTCCTCTATGACAGCCACCCTGCTGTAAAGCTAATTGCCGCTGGATGGCAGCGGGGTTTTACTTACCAAAGTTGCTAAGAGAGTTCAATGGGTCATTCAACATTCTCCCTACAGGCTCAGCCCCAAAAGCTCGAATCCAGGGAAGTCAAAGGAGCTCCTCTCCACAAGCCAGGTTGAGGACCTCTGGCCTAGAAATTGCAAACCTCTGTTCTGATCTGTTCTGATGATCAGTAAGTCCCTTGAAAATTACTAATTTATGATCGGAGTGAATTAAATTGGGGACTGAAACAAACGGGAACTTCTAAATAACAGCTAGCGTTTTGAAATTCAGAGCGCGAGTGCACATCCCTATGGTTTACTGTTGCAATATTATCATCTTGAGCCCAGTACAACAAATTGAAACCACATTTTATTCTACTTTTTCTTGTTAACTTGATGGCTCCACCACACTCTTAAATGCTACACACTCCCTTCCCTCTCCCTTGGTATTTGATCCTTTCTTTTTTTATATATAAAATCAGTAATCTCACCAGCAACAAGATTTGCTTTCAATAAAGTAGATCTGCCAACTTAAACAGCATCTCCTAAGGCAACGGAATAATGAAAGACACATGCAAGTACTTGCCTGTCATCAGATGCAAGCACACGTCTGCCTGAAATTGGGCCTGTAATTCTGCTGATCGCTGGGGTGAGGATGGTGTGGCCGAGAATGCTCTAGAATGCACCCTTAGTCTAAACAGCAGATGAGGGATGTAAGGGACCAAACTTTTTCATCCCTGCTGGGTTTCTGACCAGTCACTGCTCTCCAGTTCAAGGGGGAAATGTGAGGGATTGCTCAAACACTTGGCAGTCAGGATGGTCTTAAGACACCAAGTAGTGAATTCTGTCTCATTCCTGCTGGTGAACTTGAAGCAGTGTTTTCCAAGCCCAAATTCATGATCCAACCAGAACACCTCCCAGGTCAGTCACTACTTCTGTACCCAGCCAAGGCTCCGCCGACCCCCAACTGGGTGAGGGCCCTGTGCAACCCCTGATCTGGGCCCCTCTTCACAGGAGACAGTTTACGCCTTCTTCTGCAAGGCAGTCCACTGTGTGCTTTCCTCTGTGGTACAGAAAAACTATTTTAAAACTTGCAAAGTCAGCCGGGCTCGGTGGCTCAGCCAGCAATCCCAGCACTTTGGGAGGCTGAGGCGAGTGGATTGCCTGAGCCCGTGGGTTCAAGACCAGCCTGGGCAACTTGGCGAGGCCTCATCTCTACAATTAATCAAAAAAATAGCTGGGCATGGTGGCGCAAGCCTGTAGTTCCCGCTACTTGGAAGGCTGAGTCGGAAGGATCACCTGACCCCAGCAGGTCGAGGCTGCAGTGGCTGTGAGCATGCCACTGCAATCCAGCCTGGATGACAGGCTGAGATTCCAACACACACACACACACACACACACACACACACACACACACAGCCTGGATGACAGGCTGAGATTCCAACACACACACACACACACACACACACACACACACACACACACACACACACACACACAGCCTGAAGAGCGGGAAAGAGCAATAAGGCTGGAAAACCTGAAAGAAAGGAACTGTAATTCTAGTCTGCAAAATAGTCTTCCACTTTTTGCAGCTGGTCCATCTTCAGAAATCAGTGGCTGGTTCACACAGGTCTACAGGAATCCCCCTCTCTGCCCCTGACCCACAGACTGACTCAAGCACCCTTGTATGCACTTCCTCGAAGTGTTAGTGAAGGTCTTACAAATGCCCAGCGCCTTTAGTTCTGCTAAAGAAGTAAAAAGGTTGAGGGCCATGAGGGCTCATAAAGACATACTCATTACAAAAATCATTACTTTAAAAATAGTAACAGAGTACAGTACACTGGAAAACCAACTCAGAAACACTGTTCACATCTTTCACCTTCTGAACCGAGAAGCTGAGTCATCTCACGCACAAGCTTACCAGAGGTGTGTTGCAGAGGTTTTATCAAGAGGACATTTCCACCACACATTATTAAACTACTATTTTAGGATCAAATCTAGAATCCAGGAATTTTAACTTTCACAATAACAAAGATGATAGTTCACATAACCATTGTATCATCTACCTTAAAGAATCTTCCTGGCCAAAAAAAACACAACACCTTAGTTTAATTAGGATTCTCATCAGAACTTGAGAGCAGTAACCCATTGTGCTGATTGGTTTTGAACATAAATCTTTAATACCTAAGAATTGATTATTGTGTCTGGAAATTAATCATTCCCCTCACTTCCCCTCTCCCTTGGGGAGTCACAAAGCCAGCATGGAGCACCAGATTAATTTTAGTGCGTGCATAAAAGGAAAACACACGCTTGCATTAAAAGAAACTTTTCAGGGCTATGAATTAGGTTTCCTTTAGCTTGGCTGTGCTGATAAGCAGGTTCTAAAGTCTCATAACGAATAGAAAGCACTCCAAGCGAGCCAATTCAAAATCCCCAAGCAATACTGCTTTGGGGAACTGAAGGCCGGGGACACACACACACACACACAAGCTAACAAAGCGAGGGGCTTCCCAGCAGGGCTGAACGTTAATATAGGAAGCCTCCTTCTTACATATGGAATGTGTTTCCAACGCTTATTTGTAAGTTAGCTATGCAAAATCCAGAACACATGTTCCCCCCAAAATGTTCTAAACGGTGGTTAGGTCCTCAGATTAGACCACCAAAGTCTATCTCACTCAAGCAATTGTGAATGACTACATTGACGATGACTGCAAATGGGCATATTTCAGAGACATCACAGGAAATATACATTTTGCTAAATGAATATAGCATCCTAACTCACTTATGATCGTTTCTATGCGATGGCAAAGTGTATCAAGGCCAAGAGGAATAATCTATCCCCCCACCTGCCTTCATCATTGATGTCAGAGGCCTGGAAGCTGATGGACCGGAGGCGACACAAAAGACTGGGAGGCAGGAGCAGGGGGGTGATGCCTGGGCTTCCACCGCCTCCTGGTATTGGTACCTGTCTAGGATCCTGCAGCCTGCAGGAGCACCTGCTCCCTCCTCCTCCAGCCATCTGAAGAATGATCCCTTAAGCCCCAGCCTCCTAGAGCCCAGAGAGAAGAAAGGTGCCGTGATGGGGGGGGGGGGGGGGGCGCCAAGTGTGAAGGAAGACACACAACACTGGGCTGCTCACCCAGCTGGGTGGCACCCTCAACCCATGCTCTCAGCTCCCCTCACCAGGTTTGGAGCTTCCCTGAGGCAGTAAGTCTTTGTCCTGGTGACCTCAGAAGCCAACCCAGCGCTTGGCAGAGTAAGCACATAAGAGATGGCCGTGAACAGAGGTGCCCAGGGCGTTAGCTCCAGATCTCTAGGGTTCCCAGATGGGTGTTCATCCATTCATTCGCTCATGAAACAGTCTATCAACTGTCATCTACGCTGGAGTGTTCAAATGGTTGATTGAGAAAGTTTATCTGTGTTAACTTCCCTATTACCAGCAGCTTCCGTTCAAAGAGAACTTGAAATACTTGGTAAGTGATGGTTATAAACACCTATTAAAACGCAGCTTTATGGGAGGTAAAGTCATTAAGGTGGGAGCTTAATGTAGATGCTCTTGGGATAACAGATTTCCTGGAGTGGCATGTTAGATTAGTCTATGTCATGTAAAGAAAGACAGAGTTTAGTTACAATGTCTAAATGCCCAATACAATTGTCTTTAAAAATAAAACTGAATTTGAATACATCAATGATGTGTGTTTAATAATGGGTTTTGTGATAGGACCACTTAATGCCAGTGCCAGGGTAGATGTGTCCAGGCAGTAGTTTAAAAGCACAATACATCTGATTTTACAGAAACGCAGTACAAAAAGACCAAGGAGACATACCACATACAGATTTGACAGACAACAAAGTAAAAATTAAAAAGGCATAAAAGTTGGATAGTTGGGAAAAGCAGAAATAAAAGAGAGAGATGGAGGTTTCAAGTATAATTAATTCGACTCTTCTTTGGCAGTAAGAACAAAACCAACTGAAACAGGAAAATGACTCTGAACTTTAAATAATGAGTAAGCATATATTCCTTTTCCTAAAGGAAGAGACAAAAATAGAAAAGAAAGAAGGTATCATTACTGGCAAATGGGCAGGTCTTTACAGAAGGAAATTACACAGCCTGATTATAACAATGCATTTCAACTTTCCTACAAAAAGTGCTCATGTCATAAACCCCCTGGTAATACTCACACAGCTACCTTTCTCTCCTCTATCTCATCTTTTCAAATCATGCTGCAACAGTAGGTGGGAGCCTAATGCTGACTTCCATAGGAATCTGCTGGAAAACAGAAACAGGTATCTCTTTCTGCAGAAAATATCTTTTGGTTTATTATGGCCTCACTCCAACCACTGTTCTGTTTGGTTTCTGCTTTTATTATGCTCTACTCATTTAAATTCATCAATATGTTGCTTTGTAACAGTTTACTTTTTTTTCACACACATATAGGTGTACCATGTAAAAACTGAAGCAAATAACATACGGGTCTCCCAGCTCCCCTTGTACCATCTCTTTCTTTAGCTGTTACAGTGCTTAGTTCTCAGTGGGGGAACAAATTATTTTGCCAAGTTAAATAACCAAACATGTAATGCCAGCAAAGGACACTGAATGATTATTCGGGTAGTACCTAACATTAAAAAGCTTAAAATTCCAAATATGAGCGGATGTTAAGAAAAAATAAAGCTACCACACCAAAACAGCATTGGTTTCATTCATAAGTTTGTCAGAATATCCACCAACACACACATACAATCACAGATAAAACCCTATTTTGTGTACATTTTAACTTTCTCAAGATGTGAAGGGAACTTAGATATTGGGGACAAGGAAGGGAGGTGGATTTAAAATAATATTAACAATAAAAAATTGCTATACCAGTGTTTTATATTTAAATCTAAGTCATCTTAATAATTGAATTTATATATCCATCCAAAAAGTGGGAAAGCCTCATTAAAAAGAACATTTTCTCAGTTTGTAACTACCTGAGAATTTTCAACAAAAAAACTTTTTTGCGTTCATAAAATGCACCTTAACGATATTATAAACAACACTGGGAGATGACAGTGTTTAGGGCAGTGACCTGGAAAAGAGTTCTTAATCCCAAAGTCACCCAGCCTGTCTCATTTCAGAGAGTCAGGAAATACTGAATCTCAGAGGTTGGACAGAAGAAAAGACAAAACTAACAACTGAGTTAGAAAAATGTTTTCAAAATTAATCATCAAGACAACTAAAAATCTACATATCTATTTAATGTCATTACAATTCTGGGACAATCTCAAAAACATACTTTTAAAAGACAGCATAGATTAGCAGACCTCCTCTCCTCAAATGTTTATTACGATGTAAAGAGATCGGCTATGACAAACTCAAAGCACAGGTAAAGCTTCCTAATTTAATCACACATTTTCAAGTACCTTAACCAAAAGCAACATCAAAAGAATTCTATCTTGATCACATCTACTACCTGTATGATTGGCAAGTATCTTTTAGTTTTAGTTCTTTCTTTTTACCAATAGGTGGCAATCTTTATTGCTAAGACAATTTAGGCAAAAGATTCAGATTTAGAAAGGCTGCTCTCGCTTCCCAAGGTCAGCATTTAAAAAAAAATTTTACTAATTAGTAAATGGTTAGTAGTCATAAATCATTTGATAAATGGTTAGTAGTCATAAAACCAAAATATTTGTTATGTACTAAGTTACTGTAATTTTGGCTTTGTAAAAACACATACCAAAAGGACAAACCAAAAAGAAACTTTTTGGGGGCAGGAGGTGGGATTCGACATGGTTTTCACAGTATTATGACCTCTGAATAAGGCAAAAAGTCTAGAATACACCTCTACAGCATACTAAAGACTCTGAAATGGCTCACAACCAAATTGTACAGGTAATGAAGACATATAATGTTAAAAAAAAATGCAAGTGTTTACCAGAAAACATCTTCCAAGGGACAGAACTTATAAATGGAATGAAAACTCTGTCTGAAGAAATAAAACATTATTCCAGTGGTCTTTTTCTT
Organism: Carlito syrichta; assembly: GCF_000164805.1. NCBI lineage: Eukaryota > Metazoa > Chordata > Mammalia > Primates > Tarsiidae > Carlito > Carlito syrichta. The sequence goes on along the minus strand of NW_007248645.1, from coordinate 157,974 downwards.
GGGGGGAGGGGATTTGCTTTTGGCAAATTTCCTGCCCTTTTCTTTGAAACTGAAACAAATGCTCAAGTGTGTATCTTAGAAAGAATTGTTCAATATAACCATCTTATTAACCTATGTAATTCTGTTATAATTTAACTTCATTTCTTCTTTGGACAGCCTCAGAGAAGGTGAAGAAGAGTGCTCTCCATAAAACACTGCTTCATATAATTTTCATTTAAACTGGTGCTTGGTCCTTATTTTCTGTGGCTAAACCATTTCAATTCCTTTCATTTCTTCAGGTTTAAACACATCACTTAAGTCTAAGCAATTTTTTGTGTTTGTGCCAAATGTGTTTTTGTTTGTGTTAAAGTGCTATCACTGAATATTTGATTTTAAGAATTCTAATAAGAGTTTGTTAGGGGTTTGGTTAAGATCGTGTCTCACTGAAATCCTTGGTTTGGTAGAGTGTCACCAATTCTATGTATTACACAGATGAGAAAACCAAGGTTAAATATGTTACTGTCTTTAGGTCACACAGCAAATTAGTCACAGCAATTAGAGCTAACGGCTGGCCAAGGACATTGTTCAGAGCTCTGAGATGCCCAGCCTGTTTGCAAGTGCTTCATGTAAGCAGAAACAATGAAAAAGGACGTTTGCTGAACAAAAGTGCAATGTTACTTTGGTGCTCCTAGAACACTGGTAACAATGTCCTCCCATATATCTTCCACGTCTTCAAAAGCACCCTCACTAAGCATTTTCAAAACTCAATCAGCTTTAAGGGGGGGGCACGGCATATTTATCTGAATTCTTAAACTTTGTAAGACTACCACTGCTAAACATATTCACTTATAATGCAATAGAGAATTATGAAATATTATGGGGATGTGCTGATGTACTGAAGTTGTTCAAATTGTTCTCTAATCAGAAGGTTCTTTTAATTAGAAAATAAGAGACAGTTAATAAGACCCATCACATATAACACAGTGTTCTTTTTCTGATGCTAAAATGTATTTCTTCTTTTTGAAGGCAGCAGCTGAGTAGCTGAGTCTCGGAGAATCATCCAAAAGCAGGGTGACTTGGATGCCTGATTTAATCCAGCAATTAACCGTGAGTCACTTCGCCCCTCTGTTTTGCCTCTTCAAGAACAGAAAAATAATTCCCTGTGCCACAGGGATGCAGTTGATAAAACTGCATACTACTATAAAGTCCATGGGATCATGAGATGAAACGTTACAGAACTCTAGGTGATGTTCAACTAAAGCTATTCTTACCTATAGTCCCACTGATAACCAATTCGATCTGAGAAGTTCAAACAAATGCATTTTTCTAAAACATATGTTGTCCTAGACAATTATTTTTAAAAAACAAAAGGAAACTTCAAATTAACAGTGGATATGGCCAGTTAACTATTCAGTGAACAGCAGCATTAAAATATTCAGCATGAGTTACAATGTAGTTACAGCTTAAATACTTCTTTGTATCTACAGAAATTTAACTTATTTACTTGATATTACATATGCAGTTAGAAAAAAACTTTTTCCTAGGACCACTGAACTTAATATTTGTCATTAAAATACCCATAATTAAGTCCCAAAGTCTTTAAATATGACCCATCCACTTGAGACTTTCAACACATGCTTTCTGCTAAATTCCACAGAAAAACAAACAAAAACAAAACAAAAGAGAGTTTTCCATTACTTAGTTTTGTACCCAGGCAAACACAATCCACACAACTGTTTCCAGCTTCAGATTCTTTTGCTTTTCTTCTACCTAATGGGGGAGGGGGAAGGAAATCAAGTTGAATTATTTCAATTTTAAGAGGGTGTTATGTGTAAATTAAAAATCGCCAAAGATCTGTGGTTTAACAGAATCTTGGTTTGCCCTGGATAAGCACATATTGTTACCGATATGCATCTGTCAGATTCACAGGAATTTAATCTTAGTAGAGAAAATAATGAAGGCAGCCACAGAACACCCCAAATGAATGCTTTAATTTAAACTACAGCTGTTAATCTTCTCATTGTAAGAGGCGAGGATGCCTAGTGGGTGATTCTGGAAGGGCAGGAAGTAAACAAGAGTAAAGAGAGGAAACTGAAGTTACTCAATTGTCTGTGAAGGTAAGGAACTATTTTACATCGTTTCAATCAAGTCCTGCCCCGACCCCCATTAGATTGTTCCAAGGCAGACTATTCAGAATGTGGAGGCCCCTGAGCCCACAAAGTTAACTGAGCAGCTGCTTGGTGCTGAAGCCCCAGGGCAGGGAGCTGGTCTAGATGCTACAGCAGCTTCTTTTGGTTTGCAAATTGACTGCCTCTAAAGGAACACAACAGCGGCAATGGATATGCCTGTTTACCACAGTTGTTTTATACATATTTTCTCCAGTGAACATCTGGGGTAGAAAGAAAGGTACAACTATTCGTACAAATTCTTGGTGGGGGCCCAGTCCACTGCTGTCCTCTACTCTGAACTGAAATCAGGGACTGTTGTAGACGTGTTTGTCACAAAATCACGCGACTGCCCAGGCTCCAGAGTGAAATGGTTCATTCAGTTACAGCTATGGGAGAAGAGAACTTTCAGTTTCTTAACCCCACCCTCTTATAATTCATTGCAACTTCCCTTGAAGAATTTTCTAGGTTATGACCTCCGTAGATGGTTCTTCCCAGAGCTGAATTTTCTCTGAGGAAAATTCTCTCATCTATTTGGAGTTCACAGGACACTTTTTTTTTAAACAGGAAACAGAACATCAAAACCTTTCAAAGTTTTATGTGTCTGTCTAATCACAAGTGGAACAAATCTTCTCTTAATCAAAATTATACTTTAACAGTCAGAGAGCCTAGTAGGTCTTACAAGCCTATCAGAGAGATTCAAAAAATAGCAATTCTTCTGATGCCAAGAGCAGAAACACAAGTTATGCTTCACATACACAGAAGCAAAAGGCGCAAAATGGGCCTTCCTCTTTCATCGTGGCCTTTTATAAAAATTTCGACAGTGGACCAGTGGGAATTCTGGCAGGAAAAAAAGTCCCATCAGAGGCTGATTTTTTTTATTTTTAAGGGCCTTGCTTATGCAAAAAAAATTCTTTGCTTTTTCCATTATGTGGTATCTGGGGGAGGGTGGGAAGAAGGCTTCTTTCTATAGTTGTAGAGCACTGTAATTTAAAGTGAGTCATGCAAAACATAAATGAAAATGTTAAACTCTAAGACGGAGGTCAGCAAATTTCATTCCCACTTAGATCCAGTTTCCTCTGGCAAATGTGACTCAACCCAAACCAGGGGCTTTCCCTGGATAGCCACAGTCCACCTTACCCGGACACTGAAGGCCAGGTCCCAAAGAAGGCAAACTCAAGAGGGCCTCCAGCATTGAGAAATCATTGGCTGCGGCTCAGCGCCTGGAGGGCCTGGGGCTATGCATTCAACCCAGCAGACCTCCCAGGTCACCGGTGTACATCTTCCGTTTTCCTCCAGTCACAGCTGCTGGGGATACCCTCACTCCTAAGAGGGTAGGGATGATCTGTCTTGAGGGTAAGCTGCATCACAGTGGTCGACACTGTCTCCCGGGCCCAGCCTGGGGAAGCATCTGAGTAACTCTCTCAGGGGAAAGACCTCTTTCTGGGCCCTCCTGCCCTGACTCACTGGAAGTTTTGCTTTCGATAAAAACCTTACATCTATCTTGATGATTTAATAGAACCACCTTGGATTTTTCTTTTGTCTCCATACCCTATGACTAGGATGTGAATGAAGTCCGGCCTCTGTGTTCTCCGAGCAACAATCAATTTGAGGTCACATGAAAAAGTTCAGACGCCTGATCTATGTTCTAGCCTCATGTGCTCTAAGTCAGAGCTGTTCTTTTTCCTAAGCAGAGATTAAACTCTTGCCTAACCAATCCATTAAAATACAAATATTCTTCTAGACCAGAACTGCTCTAAAGGAGTGTGACTCTACATTCTAAACCTATTCATTTCCAAGCAGCACAGTACTTTGCCTAAATAAAATGAGGGAATTGCCTTAACCAGTGAAACTTCATATTCTTCCCTTTTTATTTCAAGTAATTGAAAGAAGTTGATGCATTTTGTCCAAATGTGGATACAAATTGTTGCACGTACATCTCTGGCTTGGTATGTGCTTCCAGGACATGATTCTGGCAGAAATGAGATGTTGGCCGATCGAGCATTTTTAATATCCATCTCTATAAGATTCTTAAATTAGGTTGAGGGTAACTGGTATACAGACAAAGACCACAGAAATGTGAGATATTTAAAAGTCTACAATTTATAGGAAAGTACTTGCGAATATTGCGTTAATACAACCAGAGGTTCCTTCCCTTTCCCACCCCACTTTGATGGTTCAGTGTGGTGTTGGGGACACACCTCCTGAGGGAAGTCCATGCAGCCCTCCATCACCTGCTAGTGTTTGACTCTAGGCAAGTTTCTTTTCTTTCTAAGCCTCAACCTTAAGCCTCAAGGACTAAGTGAGTTAAGGCAGGCAAAGCACATAGCATGGTGCCCAGTACAAAATAAATGCTCAGTGCATGCCTGCAAATGTGTGAATAAAGAGTCATGTGGAAGAAATTTTAAATCTTTCATCTCAGAGGTAAAACATTTCATCTTGCATGTATCCAGGAAAAGGAAAACTTAGCACTTAGATGTAATAAACTAAAAACAGTAATGTTAAAAAACTGCCAACACAACCTTTTCAGAAAATCAAAAATTCATGTAATTATTCAACTACATGCCTATAAATTGAAAGACCCAGAATAAGGAAACAAAACTAAGCTGAATATGCACTGCTTTGGCTAAAAACAAACAAAAAATCAACTCTCCTCTTCCCAACTCCTATAAATGAAAGGGTTTTCTTCCTTCTCATCTTAAGAGGCTTTCATTGCTATTCACTAATGGCTGTTAGTATTAGTTACTGTAACTATTAACCCCCACCCTCTCCATTTCCTTCTCTTAGGAAATTATGCATTAACTGTGAGACAACATAATCTGATGATTACTAACTACACTTGCTAGGATATAAAATTAAAAACATTTCAAAATGTGAACTAAACACAGCATCTGACACTGGAACAGATGGTCCCTTAGGGGTTCCACTGAATCAAGAGACTTGGCATTATCTAAGTAAAGCCCTCGGCTGTATCTTAAATGTGTTCTAGAAAATGGAATGAGTGGAGTTGCCTAGGAGGCGGAGAGAGACAGTGGCTTTGTATTTTGGAAAAAGACCATTGTGAAACTGCCTCTCTCTTTCTTTTCTAGATATATGAAAGGCAACCAGATTCACAGACTATAAAAAAACCAGGAAGGGAGAAAGAAAGGGAGGAACAAATATTTTCATTCTTATAGTTAAATAACATAAATTACTGAAAATATTAAAGGAATGTAGCAACTAGGTTGGAAATCCATTGAACATAGTTAAGTGAATAAAACCAGTTAACTAGCGACAATTCCCTCATTGACCATCCCAGGATAGGCAAAAGGTCTCAGAGTTCGCTGCACAGACTCAGGTTCTCGGCAAAGAAAACAAGATAAAGCTTTTTTTACATCTTGTGAAACTTTTCCTTAACAAGGGCCAGAATTAAATGATTCCAATCACAGAAGAGCTGTGGATAGATGTTGTCTGACAAGAGCCAGAGTTTTAGCTAAACAACTGCAAATTTTATGCTCCAGTATGTTTAAACTTCCTCTAAATATTAAAGCTGACCAGGTTTCTCAAGTTTCCCCTAAAGGGAAGATTAGACCACAAGTGACAGTTACAATATAACTGTACATGTAACTCCAACCCAAACAATGAAGGCTAGTAAAGCAGCAAGTCAGTGCCAGCTTTCAATCCTTTCCCGAAAGCCGCTTTTAGTGAAAAAGCAAATTCAATCATAAAAGTGCATTTGCACAGTGAACCCAACAATGACTCTTCTATATTGCCTTATATACTATACTATCAGATATGCTACATATGTAACATTTAATATATATTTCACATAAACATTAATTTATTTATAAATGTCAGACATGATACAAATCTATGATGCTATCTATAGCATTGAGACACACTAGCCAAGTGAGGGCTAAATTGAAGGTTAGTATTTTAACCATAGGCTCTGGCTGGGATTGTTGGCTCAGCTTGTAATCCCAGCACTTTGGGAGGCCGAGGCGAGCGGATCGCCTGAGCCCACGGGTTCGAGACCAGCCCAGGCAACTGGGTGAGACCTCGTCTCCATAATAAATCAAAAATTAGCCAGGTGTGGTTGTGCACACCTGTAGTAGTTCCAGCTACTTGGAAGGCTGAGGAGGAAGGATCGCTGGAGCCCAGCAGGTTGACACTGGGGTGGCCGTGAGTGTGCCACTGCACTCCTGCCTGGGCGACAGAATGAGACGCCAACTCAAAAAAGAAAAAACAAACCTGTAGGTTCCAACATGCAGAGTGAATGAACTGTCCTTTAAAATTGGTTTCCAGCCTGTTCTGATGTGGAAGAGCAACTCACACATCTGCTGTATTCGCTTTAGTTTTTCTTGAATCTATTTCCTGAGAGAGGAACAGTCTGCTCGTTTAACTCCCTTTGTCATATCGACCGCATCTTACGTCACTGGCCAGCCAGGGAGTCATCTGCCTTAGCTAGGCCCCGGGCGCCCTGCTAAGGAGGAAGCAGTGTCATGTCATGTAGTGTGAACACCACCCCTGCAACCCTGTCCCCGGATGGCACAGTCTCTTAAGAGCACCCAGCGATGGTCGGACAGTTTGGGATCAAATCCCAACTCCTCCCCTAGCTGTGTGACCTTGCGTCATCATTTAACTCAACTTTAATTTCTTAACCTTTACAACAGTTGTAATACTAAGTAAGGCTAGTGTCCTAGAATTCTTATGAAAAGTAGCAAGTTAGTGGAGTGGAATGAGCACGGCACCTGAGACATAAATGTGTGAACACACAAATACACATACATCCAGTTTTTTATTTATATATGTTGAGAGACCCAAGAGATTAAAAAGAAAAAAAACACTCTAAGAAAACTATTACTATATGAATTCCTACCCCACGTTCACTGTATTTGTCTGCAGTGTTTGTACTTTAGAATTTTGTTAAGTTTAATTTTTGTTTGTCTCATAAAATAACCGATTGCTTCCGCAACTGCTGCTAGCAGTATGTGAATGTCAAGTAATAAAGCCCTCCCGGACATTCCTTTGCTTATCCTGCCTGCTGACATTCCACTCTGCTCATTTAGCAGCTCCCCCGTCAATCACAGGTAGCTGAGCGGACCAGACCAATCCCAAGTGCCCCTGTACCCATTAGGAGAAATTACCCTATCATGTAAAAACAAGTTTAAAGTTCTTTCCCCTCCCTCTGTAATGATATATAAAAACTGCTTGCCATGCTGGATCTGGGCTCTCGTCCCTGAAGCTGCTGCTTCGGGCGTGAGCCCAGACTCTAGCCTGAATAAAGACCCTTGTGTGTTTGCATCAGAGCTGGCTCTTTGTTGGTCTCTCGGATTCTGAAATTTGGGTTTAACATTTGGAGGCCCCAGCGAGATTTTTTTATTCCAGAGACCTCCAACCCCAGCCTGTAGGGTCTCCATATGGGGGAGTGCACTGTATTGTCTGTCTGTCTGCTTAATTGTTACTCGTTAGCGCGCTTCTTGTAAGATATCAATATCTATTTTATAAGGCCAGAATAAGGTTAAGCGGACGTGCTATCTAGGACTGCTGGCCAGAGATCTTGGGAGACGTCTCTCGATCTCAGAGGGAGCCTAGGCGCTGGAAAGCGCAGGCACAGAGGGGGTCCAGGCGCGAGAGGTGCAGACTCAGTAGCTCTCGAACGCAGTGGCAGTCTGAGAGAGGGGGTCATCTGGTATGCCCCCATTCGGAGGATAGCGCTCTCCTCATATCTGAAGGTAGCCCAGCACCAAGAGGTGTGGGCTTGCCTTCAGATCAGTTTTGTCTTTGTCTCTATGGCCGTAGGAAAGTATATTTTTGTGTTGGTTGCATTTTTAAAATTTTATCTGCTGTTTATATGTGTGTTACTGTGGACGGAAAACATGGGACAGAGACTGACTCTAACTCTTGGCTGATTATTTCTCGGACATAAAGTAAAGCTGACAATCTGAATGAAATAATTTGCAAAAAAAAGAGGCCGTCCTTCAACGTAAAATGGCCACCTGAGAGCACTTTCTCACTAAGTTTTGCTTTGCAGGTTAAGCATATTATCTTCCTGATTTCCATTATAGCCGCCCAAATCAGGTACGTAACTGATAAACCCCCCCACCCCGTGGGCAAAATCTTTTCTTCCACCCAAACAGGGCCGACACTCAGAGTCCTGGCCTCACAGGAAACAAAGCCCGGCCGGCCGAGGCGCTGCGCGGCAACCCTTGCCCCACCTCCCCTCCCCCCTGCAAGCGGGGCGGAGCCTGTGAGCCATAGTCTGCGCTTGGCAGAGAGAAAACTGAGAACAAACAGGATTAATGAGCATGAGCAAATCAAAAAAAAACAAACAAAACTTTCAAGGTGAGTATAAAAGCTTACAAATTCTAAATACTGCTGCAAAAGAATTTCTGCTAATAACTAGTTCTATCATTTCATTTTAAAAGTGTATCCTAGAATTTTCAGTCAAAATAAATAATATAAGCAATATAAGATGCATTTAGCCAATATAAAGTATGTTTTTAATAATACATTTTTGTTCTATAATAGAATGGCTGGTTACAGAAAGCATAGAACAAAAATAGAAAGTTAAAACATGTCAAAGAATGGTATAAGTTCATCGAACATGTTAGGTAAAAGTTAATGGAAACAAATAAAAGAAATTCTGTAAACTCTCGAGGCTAAATAAGTTAATAGTTAGTCTGTGTTGGGGGTATACCAACCTATCAATTGCTAACAGGTGTCTCTCACTTTGAATCTGTTAAAAAGCTGGTTAAGTTATTGTGCTTTGTTTAATGGGACATATGGTCTTCTAAAAACTTGATTGGCGCATATTTTTCAATGTCATCTTGTCTCCTCTTATTTAAGTGGTGTCTTCTCCTAACCTGCTGGCGCTGTTAAAATTTCTGCCTTTTGTTGTTAAGGTTATGGAAATTGCCTGTTGTGTATAAGATGTGTTACTGGTTATCTTAAACTCTTTCTGGGGACCACTCCCCCTCCCTTCCTTAGCCTGCATTCTCTTTCGTAAATTCTGAAGGAGCTCATTCTAACCCACCTGTTAAGAAACGGAGAAAAGCAATGTAAGTTAATGCTAGCCTTAAAAAAATAATAATAATTTTGTGACCTTTCTCTGGCAACCAAGGGAATGAATAGGCTGTTCTCGTTTTCAACTGCTAAAAGCCAGGTTAACTGAAACTAAATCCGTTTCTGAAGGCTTAGGCCTTGCCTAAAATCGTAATCCACTGCTTGTCCCTGTAAAACTGTTACGAAGTCTCTCAGAGTCTTGTGATGTATGCTGAGTCTCTACTTTATACTGTAATGCTAAATAACACTAATGCTTGCGTTTTTTGGCTATGCTCATTTAATTGTCCACATCTTACGACTACGTAATTCATGAGAATTTTTAACAATTTTGCCTGTTTAGAAATAAATAGGAACAGATCATTTTACATCTTCGTGGTCTGTTCACTCTTAAAAAAAAAAAAAAAAAAAAAAAAAAGGAGAACTCCAAAATGAGCACCAGCCAGAGGAAAGGTAAACAAACTGGCAGTTGCCACTAAAGGCAAAAGCTCCAGCCACCCAAAAAAAGGCCCGATAAAGATAAACCTGCTAAGGAGAGATGGTGCAGCCCCTCCTGAAGGGGAGGGGAAACACCTAGCTCAGCGATAGTGACTGTTGACTGAAGGGGGAGGGGTACGGCCCACCGCAGCACTCTGTATACCATCCACTCAGAGAATCCTTGGGTCTATATAAATGTGGCTGGGGTCCAAATTAATTTCTTAATTAATACTAAGGCTAAGTTTTGAACCCTTGTGCTCATACTGAATTTCTTCCTCCTGAAACCTGCTCTCTAATGGAATTAAAGGTGTTCCAAAAACTAAATGTCTCACCTAACAATTACTAAAAGGTAAATTCAAATTATGACTGTAAAAGGTTATCTATAAATAAATAAATAAATGAATAAAAATAAAATGGTATAAGCACACCAAAATGGTATAAGGAAAGTTAAAGAAAAATATACATACAAAAGAAGTTCTATAAATAATCTAGGCATAATAAAGTCTTTTCTGAATGCAAGTCTCCAAACATTTTCGGATTTCTCTTCAAATTTTATATAGAATTTACTTAAGTGCCTAGTTCAAATTATAGTCTAAAACAATCTGTCAGGCTACCATTATAGTCCAGAAATACAAAAGCTGGTACTTGTAATAAAGCCACAGAAATTAAAGTTTATCATTTAAGTTATGCTAATAACTTCAGACCTTATAGCTTTTATATAAAAAGGTAATCAGCCACTGCCTACAATTGTCAAAATGTAGGCCTGACTTTATTCCTTTTATTGAGCTAGAATCCAGTAATTTTATGCCCACATAATGGTCATGCAAAAATTCCAGCCAGTGCCTGAAAATAATGCCACTGCTGAAACAAATCTGGACGCCTTAAGTCAGACAGGGAGAGATTTTTGATCTCTGGCTAGGCAGGACTGCGCCCATTATCAGCTCTGAAGAAATTACAGAAGACAGACCTTCACCCCTCAGCACCCAATGATTATGGGATCAAAAAAAAATCTCTAAAGAATAAATAATTGAGGCAGGGTAGCTAGCACAGGCTAGACATAAATAAATTTCCTATAGGTAGGTTTTAAAAGGCGTTTAAACATTTCTACTGCAGGCCAAGTGGCAACCTGTCCCATCCCTTGGCGAATCCAAGGAAAACTCCATCAGATAAAACTAGAACAGTATAATTTCAATTTGCAGGTTAGCATAATAATCACTAGAAATCCTTTGGAAACATAAATTAACTAAACATAGGTATCTGGTATTTCATCACTCAGGATCCAAATCCCTGAAATGAACTTTGTTAAACCTATAAAATTGTTTAATGGTAGGCCTCTGAAGGAAAGGGGGGCCACAAACATAAATGCTCATAAGATGTGTTGTCTATTTGAAATAAATTTTAATTACAGTTTATAAGCTTATTTCCCTAGACACTTCTTGAACCAGAAGAAATTCAAAACATCCAGGGGAAGTAAGTGCTGCTAAAAATTTAAAAAGGAAGAACCCAATCAGTGACTGTAAAAAAATAAAAAATAAAAAAAAAATAAGGGGGGGGACCCTAAGTGTGGTCCTGTTCCTATAGCAGTCTAGAGAATTTAAATACCTAACTTCTCTATGAAGTCTCAAAGGGGGGTGAATAAAAGCCCCTGCTAAGGAAAAAAGCCCCACAACAGGCTTTTAAATAAAGTAAACAGGCATCTTAACTCTTCTTGTTAGGGGCATACAGGCAAACTTAAAAGAATTTGGAAGTCTTGCCTTGGAGCAACAACACAAGCCCCAAAAAAAAGCAAAGTTTTTTTAGTTGTTGTTGTTTTTATTTCTTTTTTTTCTCTTTTCAAAATCGTTAAACTGTAATTTTGGCCAAATAAAACTTTTTTTATGAAATGGCCGGTCTCTGGGCCATTTGGCCTTTCTTAAACAAAACCCGCCTGGGCGGGCCTTTAAAGTTGCAACTTGCCATTCAAAGGGAAATTCCTCTAACTGCTATCAACCTTGCCGTTGGGCTAGTGGCAGCCCAGGTGAGACCAACTGCTGATCCTGAACCAGTTACATGTTTCTGTGTTTATTCACACAATCATACAAGAAATATATATTTAAGCATTTGCCGCATCCTGCCACAAAATGAATGGAGAAAAACCTGGGCTTCACTCTCTAGCACATCAATTATTATAAAAGTATGTCACACCTATTATAAAAATAAAGGAAACTGTTGTCTCCTGCCAATGTTTACCTGTTTTAAATTCTCAATTTAAGCTATAACGTAACTACATGTCTCTAAAGTTTTCGATATAATATAATAATTCTACTTTTAATAATTACCGGGCTTCTTGCTTAATATCTACCTTTAAGTCTCTAAGTAAAGAAAGCCCTTATCAGGATGGATGATGGCTACAAATGTTAATGCCTGGAGGAACTAACCCTATCATGTGTCTAGACGCCTATCAGCATCTGTTTGCCCCTTCAAGGATACAGAAAAGGACGGGTTGCTCATCCAGCAACATACTGGCTTCCTGAGATGAAGAGACTGTGCTTATAACTCAGAGGTGGACTATCCTGTGCTGGTATAAGAATATATTAGTGACTGGGGTTTTTAATGGCTCTACGCTTGCCGCAGCTAGGTGTCATTCCAATGGATGGGTGCCTCCAGTACTGTCCATCAAGCCCGGCGTCCGGCAGATTATTCAGCCTCATCTATGGAGAGCTCTTGCAACCCTTCAGCCAGGCAGCCTGTCTAAATCCGTTGGACAAACTCAGTTATACCATATTAGAGCATACTTGCAATCTCCTTATATATTTCTTATTTAGAGTGAATATCAAACTGTTAAAATTATTTATCGTGCTAATGTTTATAAGATATCTTGTACTGAATGCATTTTACTAATTGTTTAACCAAGGCCTTTTGTAAGGAATTTGTCATTCTCAAGCAACTCCCCTATTTAATGGTCCCCATATCTTTGTCATCCCGTTAATATGCTGAAATGGTTTACAAACATTATATAAGGTTAATGCTATATTAGAAAGACAGAAAATTTAACTACTTAATTTTAAAAATTATAGCATTAATAGCAATTACTACTTTAGTAACAGTTTCAGCTGTAGCTCTATCTAAGGAAGTTCATACAGCTACCTTTGCTAATCAGTTATCTAAGGATATTTCTATTGCATTGGCTACTCAAAAAATTGTAGATTAAAAGTTAAAAAAGAAAAGTTAATGCTTTAAAAAAAAAAAGGCAGCGTTAGCAGTAAAACAAGAGCTTGCGACTTTAAAAATAAAACTGGCTCTCTGATGTCGCTCTGAGTTTCAGTGGATTTGCCTCATTCCTTTGGAGGTAAATAAGTCTGTCCATACTTGGGACAAGATAAAAAATCATATCCTTAAAATTTAAAATCATTCGGACTTAAATATAAACCTCACTAAATTACATTAAGACATACAGGACATAAGTTGCTAAAAAGCAGTTCTGGTCCTATGAATTGACTAGCTCCATATTTAATAACTTCTCATTGTTTGCTAATCAAAAGTCATTAATGTCTATACTTATTAATGTAAGAATTTGTGGGACAGTAATTCTTGTCTTGCTGTGCCTATTTTCAGTTATTTCCAGAGTATTGAAAAGGAACATTTTTCAGCTTAACACCGAGTTTCATGGTTTTGTACTAAAATAATAAATAAAAAAGGGGAAGATGTTGGGAGCCGGCCACGGAGGCCCACTGAGCGTTAGGGATCAGGGAGGGCCGTAGACCCCGAGACCGCTAGGACGTGTTTGGGAGCCATTAGCCCCATTTTCCTCCTCTTTTTACCATAAAACACAAGTAACCTAAAGAAACTCTGCTGATCTAAGCTGAAAGCTCTGTAACTGTAACAGGCATGGCTTACTCTGAAAACCTATTGTTCCTGTTTCCCATAAAACTGTGGTTTCGGCTTACAAATTAAATATAATTCAAATTCAGGTCACATTTGAGAGCCTTTTATATGGTACAAGCTTCTTTATACAATTTAACAGTATATTTGTAAAATTAGTAAACACTTATAGGGAGCAGTTTCAAGCTTTTCAATAATAAAGTTGTCAAAAATGGCTCAGCACAAAGTTTGGGCCACACACCTGAGAGCCCAGTGCGTACTTTAGACTGGGCTGCATTCTTTTAGGCCAGTTTTAACTACAATTAATGTAAGGTTTCAATTATTTTAAAATAGGTCATGCTAACGTCAAAGAATCATGTTAGTTCAAGCATGACCAATCATAATATTTTAAGGTTTAATAAGATACAGTTAATTTTACAAATTTCATTGTCTCTATTTCCTACTGTTGTAATTTTAGAGAACAAGAGCAACAACTCAATTGGTTTAAAGCATGATTTAACCGCACCCCCTGGTTTACTACACTAATTTCCACCGTAGTTGGCCCTTTAGTTGTTTTAATTCTCCTACTTATTTTTGGGCCTTGCATCATCAACAAGCTTGTAGCCTTTGTTAAAAATCAAGTCAGCACTGTTCAACTCATGGTACTCAAGCACCAATGCCAACCGCTTGGTACTCATCCTTGGTGTCTCAACTCTCCTACCTATTTTCAGAATGGTCTTAAAAAAAACACAAAAAACCTATGTAGGTCCATGATTGGGTCTTATCTATAGGTTCCTCTGAGAGGGAGAAATGAGAGACCCAAGAGATTTAAAAAAAAAAAAACACTCTAAGAGAACTATTACTATATGAATTCCTACCCCACGTTCACTGTATTTGTTTACAGTGTTTGTACTTAGAATTTTGTGAAGTTTAATTTTTGTTTGTCTCATAAAATAACCGATTGCTTCCGCAACTGCTGCTAGCAGTATGTGAATGTCAAGTAATAAACCCCTCCCGGACATTCCTTTGCTTAGCCTGCCTGCTAACATTCCACTCTGCTCATTTAGCAGCTCCCCCGTCAATCACAGGTAGCTGAGCGGACCAGTCCAATCCCAAGTGCCCCCGTACCCATTAGGAGAAATTACCCTATCATGTAAAAACAAGTTTAAAATTCTTTCCCCTCCCTCTGTAATGATATATAAAAACTGCTTGCCATGCTGGATCGGGGCTCTCGTCCCTGAAGCTGCTGCTTCGGGCGTCAGCCCAGACTCGAGCCTGAATAAAGACCCTTGTGTGTTTGCATCAGAGCTGGCTCTTTGTTGGTCTCTCGGATTCTGAAATTTGGGTTTAACAATAATAAGTTCTAAAAAGTGTTCATTAGCATCTGGAGATCAAGGATCTTACTTTCCCCATCAAGTGATATGTCAAAGTGAGTTATCTGGACCAGACTTTACCCCCTAATAACAGTGGTAGTAACTTGAATTGCAAAAGCCTCATTTTAAGTTATTAAAATCTGGCCCCATAGAAGCAGTCACTGATAAGACTTTACTAGGTTTCTTCAGTGTTTCCTAAGAGCAGTTGCCCTGGAAGACGTTAATAGCACAACTGTTGTATTCAATAGCCAATTCATCAGAAATTTTTGTTGGCTTGACCTGAAAAGTATACCCAGAAACTGACAACTTTTTTTTATCATTTCTGCCACTGTCTTCCAAGACACCATTATCTTTCCCCTGGATTGTTGCCATAGTCTCTGAACTGGTTTTCCTGCTTCTATACTTGTTTCCTCTAAGTTCAATCTCAGAAAAGCAGCAAAGCAATCCTTTGAAAACATAAATCAGATGTTGTTTTTCCTCTGTCTAAACTCTGCAGTGCATATGTCTCTGAATGGAAGCTTGGATCGTTAGTACAGTTTTCACTGCTTGCCTCTCCCATGCTGTTTGACTTTATCTTAGGAACTGCCCCTCTCTCTCTTTCCATATCCCTTTCACCAGCCCCACAGGCTTCCTCACTCATCCTGCCTCAGAGCTGTTTCCTCTGTCTAGAAGGTTCTTCCTCCAGATACCTCGATGTCCTTCTCCCTTACTTCTTTAAACTCTTTTCTCAAATGTTCCAAATGCCATGTTCTTACTGAGGATGCTCCTTACCTCCCTATTTCATCCTACTTCCCCACTGG
Organism: Carlito syrichta; assembly: GCF_000164805.1. Taxonomy (NCBI): domain Eukaryota; kingdom Metazoa; phylum Chordata; class Mammalia; order Primates; family Tarsiidae; genus Carlito; species Carlito syrichta. The sequence continues at coordinate 142,299 of NW_007248645.1, read as the reverse complement.
GCACTCCCAATTTGTTCAACCTTCTTGTTTTTCCTATAGCACTTACTTATTATTATTTTTATATTACTTCCCCTTCCTCTTCCACTAGAATGTAAGCTTCATGAAGACAGAGTTGTTTAACTATTTTGTTCAATGACATACCCCCAGGGCCTGCCACATTATAAGTGCCTAATAAATATTTGCTGAATGAATGAATTCATTGCTATTTGATGACAGTGGCGGGAAAGAGTGCTTCGGGTAACCATAATCACAATATGTACTACTACCTTCTGAAATGTACCAACATCTGTGAGAGGGCATCAATAAATAGCTGCATCCTGCTGGTCTAGGTCTAATTGTAGATAAAACTAAGTTTCACCAGATAGAGAACAAAAGATCACCTTAATACTGAAAAAATTAGTTGAAAGAACACGTTTATGTCCACAGGAAAATCAGTTATCTAATACCAACCCCCTCAAACAGATACGAAATAGATACATGTATCTACAGAGCCATGTTGGATCATGGCAGATGGTTCCCAACAGAAGTAGAACTGGCAGAGCAGAATTTTCACTCCCAGGAATAAGAAAAGAGGGAAGAGGAGGCTATTCATGCAATTTCACCTGCATGTATTTACCAGTCACATGTTTTCCTTCTTGAAGGTAGAGAAGGCAGAGCAGTTGGGCTGGGACAAAGGGGTGTATGGTGAGGGCAGTGGTGTTACTCTAATAAGTATCCCGTTATATAAAAGAAAGCATTAGGTATGAGGATGAAACATTGACTCCTCATGATATCTATATTATTCCTCTCTTGAAATTCCTTCCTTTTGGTTACAAGTAATATATCTCACATTTGGAATTGTTACTTTTGCTGCAGCACACCCAGAGGGAGGAAGTCAGCCCACATGGTTGGAACGGAGACAGTTGCCCAGAATTTAAAACTGGGATCTAAAGTATCAGCAGTCAGGGAAGAGTTAAGAGAAGGTTCTGTTTTAAAAATGTTATTCTTCAATGACCATTCAATCCTAGTAATATTACAAATGTCTTCAAATCACAGGCCATTCTTTGGGTTTTCAAGGTAATGAGAGACAGATCATAAAGAAAACAGATATATTTGAGTGTTTATTATGTACCAAAACCGGAGGATACCACAGAACACAAAATGAATATAGTCTTGACCTCAAAGAATTTACTGGGTGAAGAAATACAACTAAGTGTCAAGTGAAAATAAAGTATCAATAGCACCAGATAGGCATGCACATTGAGACTAAAGGTGGGAAATGTATGTGAACCCTCTACTCACTTCTTCATTCATTCAGTCTTTACAGACCACCCTTTGTGTTCCAGGCACAGTATTAAGGGCAGAGGGTATAAAAGGTAAGACACAATCCTACCCTCAAAAAACAGATATTTAAAAATGGGAGGGATAGAAATACACAGATAATTAAAACTCTATATAACATGTACTATGTCTTAGCCTGTACATGGAGCTATGTTGACCCAGAGAAAGAAAACTTAATTCAGGTTTAGGTTTCAAGAAAACTTCTTAGAGACGCCAGTTTAAGCAATAGAATGGAAATAACTGAGGATAAAGGAAAGTAGATTGGAAGATAAATTTGAGATGCTCATTCAGAATGTATCAGAGTGAATAATAAAGAGATTAAAAACCTGAAATGAGAGTGGAAGAGATAGATGGGATAAAGTGATACACTTCTCTATATATTTAGTTAGAGTAAAAGGAGTCGAGAATAGAAAAAATGGGAGAAAGGTGATATAGTTCAAATTTTTTTTTCAAAATAAAGTGACTAAAGCCCATCAGATCTAAAAATTACAGTGCTTTCTAATCAGTAATACTAAAAACAAATCGCAAACATATATTAAAACGAAACTGCAGAGCAATGGGGAAAAAACCCTGAAAATTGAAAAAACAAGTAAAGAGGAAAAACAGTTTACTTACAAAAGAATAACAATTGGAGTAACAACAGTTCTTAGCAATGATACAGGCAGAAAACATTAGACTCATCTTCAAAGGAGTGTGGAAAAATAACTGACAGGCTAATGTTCTATTCCCATGGAAGTTATTATTCAAAGTGAGAATGAAATAAAGCCACTTCAATACACACAAGCACTAAGTGTTTATAACCATGGACTCTTGAAGAAAGTACTCTAGAGGATGCAGTCAAACACAGAAGAAAAGAATGGGTGCAAAAATCAAAATCAAAAGATTAGAGACAAATCAGAGGTCTGGTGTGGAAGGTCTGGAGGGAAGGAATAGGTCAGCCGAGGTCTGTGACACTGGTTTCTCTTGTCCTCTATGAGGGATCTGTACTTTCCCTGAAGGCTCAGAGAGTGATTGAAGGATCTTAGAAGGGTGGTGACACATTTAGTTTTGTGCTTTAGTAAGATTGCTCTGGTAGAGGGTAGGCAATGTATCGATACCACTGAGGCCAATTAGGTATTGTGGGTATGCAAGGGGAACCCCCAAAAATCTAGAATTTATTTTTTAAAATTGTGTATTAATTCTTACATGTTTAAACTTCAGTCACCTTCAAAGTACTCTTAATTTGATGCAAATACACCTATCTGGATGCTTTTTCCACTGCTCAAAACAGTTTTTGAACTTGTCAGTTTTGATGCCTTTTAAGTGCTTCTGTCATTTAATGTTTCATCTCTTCCAAATCTACAAAGTGTGTTCCTTTGAGGACCTTTTCATCTGGGAAACAAACAAACAAACAAGGCTCAGTGTGAGATCAGGTGAATAGGGAGGGTGGGGCATGGGGGTCATGGTATTTTGGGTCAAAAAGTGCTGAACACTCAGTGTAGTGTGGGCAGGTGTTCTCATAAAGCACTTTTCATGAAATGGACAAATGCATTGAAAGAATCTCCAAAATAAAATTCACTGAAGCAGAATGCAGCCTCTCACAACAAGGTAAGCTGGTACACTGATGCCGATAGAATCCTAGAACACTTACCTAGTGGGGGAAGCCTGTACCACAGGGGCCCACCCTCCAAAAAATAATTCCAGGTTTTTTGGGTTCCTCCTTGTAATTTAGATAAGAAATGACTAGGACTTGGATGAAGGTGAGGCCAGAAGGTAGGTGGTCAGATTTTGGATCGTTAAGCAAGGAAGTCCTCAGGACTCAGTAAATGATTTGAAATAGGAAGAAAGAGAGAAGGCACTAAACACACTCTTGTTTTACTAGGGTGGCTTCCATGGAGTCCAGTTGCAGGGAGAGGAGGAATGAGAGGTGAGAGCATGGCATATTAATAACCCCATTCTGGGATTGTCTAGGATGGAGTGGTGAGACTTAGAGTAGTAGCCAGGGCAAGATCAGAGTGAAGAAAGTTCTTAAGATGGAAGACTTAATTAGCAGGTTTAAATGTTAATGGGTGAAAACAAATAAGAGAGTCAAAAGTCTAAGATATAGAAAAATGTGCAGAGATATCTCTCAGAATAGAGGCATGATGGTAAGACCAGGAAGGCTGGAGAAGGAAGCACTGTTATGGTTTGGATGTGAGCCCAAAGCTCATATGCTGAAAACTTCATTCTCAGTGCAGCAATGTTGAAAGGTGGGACCTTTAGGAAGTGATTAGGACAAGGGCTCTTCTCTCATTAATGGATCAATGCCATTATCATGGGGCGGGTTAGTTATCACAGGAGTGGTTTCCTGGTAAAAATATAAGTTTGGTCTCCTTCTTCACAGGTGTTCTGCTGCTCTTGCACCTTCAGCCATGATTAATACAGCAAGAGGTCCTCACCTTGGACTTCCCAGCCTCCAGAACTAAGAAATCTTTTTTCTTTATAAATTACACAATCTTAGGTATTCTATTATAGCAACACAAAATATAGTAAGACAGGGCAGATATAAAAATCTCACAGCTTCTCACTCCTTTGTAAGTAGCTCCATGACTGGCACACAACAGTAATGAATAAATGCTGAGTGAATTAACAAATCAATGTATGAAAAGATGGATAAATGATGGATACATTCAGGCAGGTCCCAGAACTTAGTATAACTCTCAAATCCCTATTCTCAAGTTAGGTATGGCAGACCTCTAGTGGCCAAAAAGAAGAGTCAGCAACCTAATGACAGAACAAAACTGACATAAGATGGTTCAGGTACATTTTTACTTATAAAAGAATAAACAGACAGAAGCATTGCTTTACAAATATCATATCACACCTAATCTTTGTCGTGCTCAGTTTCTTACAAATAGGATTTCATGACATAAGCATTGTGAGTTCACTTTTATAATTAACTACTTAGAGTGAATGACTTATGGAAATGAAGCTAGTAATCTTTTAATTATGATTAAAACTTCTTTTTAATACCTGCAGTAGGGGAATAATTACTCATATTTGGATTTTCATGCTTCAAGCTACATACGATAAGAATGCTTATTCATTTTCAAATAGAGAAAGGAGGAAAGAACCAATTATAACCAAATGAACACTTGATTACAGAGATCAAATATGATGTAAAGGGTGTATTTAAAAATGACAACAGCAATGGGGATTTTTAAAAAATTAAGTAAAAATATATAATTGCAAAAAAAAGGTTAACAAACTATTTCAGTCCTTAAAAATTAGTAAAATAAAGGGTTTGCATTCTTCATCAGCTCTGATTTTCCAGGGACTTAGTTAACAGGCATCACTGTATATTTAAATAACAACAAATAATTATAAAGGAATGTTTTTAATTTGATAGGAATATAAGCAGGAACCTGACAGCAAGTAAAATTAAATGTTTTCCAAGCAATAATTACACACTTATAATAAAAATGTCTCTTAAAAGTACAGAACCATTAAAAAAAATTGAAAAAGAGAGGGGAAAAAAAGTACAGATCATACCCACACAAAAAAATGAGTGGTTATTTCCGGATTTTTTAAATAGGTGATTTTATTCGGCTTTTCTCCTATTGCATGTGAGTCCAAAGTTCCCTGCCTTGAGCATGTGTTACACTTATCACTTTCTAAATGCTGTTTTAAAAGGTTCAGCATCCTTTGTTGACTAGAAACTGTTGCAAGGCTGCTACAAATGGTATTTTGTCCTTGTGGGCAAGTTCTGCAGTATCTCTTGATGTCCTGAGAGCCGCCCAGAGCATTCAACATACAGCTCCAGACAATATATATTTTCCAGAACAATGTGATGATGTCAGTCATTGTTTAATTAGATTTTATGTTTAGGGAAAACCTAGAGAAAAATAGGAAATGCAAAGGGTCAGCTGTTGATTAGAGCAAGACTTCACAGAGACTAGCGGGTGGTACCAAGAACAAAGAAGGCAGGAGAAGCCTGGGAAAAGTCTCACATTTGATTCAACAGATCTCTATCCTTAGGAAAGTCAGGCTCTCAAGCCCATGTCTGTTTCAACGTGCAACCATATTCACTGCCATGGTCCCACTTCTCAATCAAGCCACTTACTCTGCAACATCGAATTCCCTGGGCCTGTAAGAAAAACCTCATACATCGCGGGTGCTCTTGATTTTTGTCTTTCCCTCTTTTCCTTCCTTTTCTCTTCCCTTTTCCTCTCTCTTTGTCCCTTACTAATTAGGTGTTATTCCCAAAATAAGAGAAGACGGTGAGTTCAAATTTGTAACTGTCAGACATAGTATTTTTTGTTTTGTCAATTTTGCAAACTCTCAGTTATTCATCTAACAAATATTTATTTACTAATAAATATTAAAACCTAAGTATTGTTCTCAAGAGGGTCTGCTTAGTAACTAGTAGTTAAAAAAAAAAAGAGGAAGGCAGGAAAACTCAGACATGGTCTCTGACTTCAGGAAGTTTATAGTCTAGTGAAAGAGACAGAGAATAAAGAAATGATTAACTCTCAAAATTTTTATTGCAAGTTGAGATGACTGCTATGATAGAACAGCACAAGTGATGTGTGAGGGTGGCAGTGTCAGAAAGCACTCCCTAAGAATGTGACATTTGTCCTAGGACGTAAAGCAGTAGTTTTAGATTTTAGCAGTAGATTTTTGACAATGTGAAGATATTTTTGGTTGTAACAATTTGGGGGATGGATTTCAATTTCCTAATCATGTAGTATTAATTTGATTTGTTTCTATAACAGGGATATTTTCAAAATAAATCATCTATTTTTATTCCTCATAAATTGTGTTAATTACTACTGTTAATTTACATACATTATATTGTCTTGGGTATCTCTAACCATTGACTAGGCTTTAATTGTTTCAAGGTAAGAGTAGACAGAACTTGACATAGAGAAGTCACTGCTCAACATTGAATGTCAAATTAGACATTTTTGAGCATTCAGTAAAGCAATTGCCTTGGATATCAGAATTTTTAGAGAAAGAAAGTATTTCTTGGAATTCTAATGCTTTTCTTTCAAATAATCAAGATACCACCATATGACTCAAATCATTATGCTTTACTCTGAGACATTCAGTAAATTAAAAGAAGCTTATGAGGTCCCATCAGACAGGAAGAAGTAGAAAGTCCCTTCTGAAGCAGGGGATAAGGAACCAAGAAAAAGGAGGTGGAAGGCAAAGCCAAGAAATCCAATTTGGGAGTCCTTGCTTTGTCCTTGGCAGTCCTGGGGTGGTGGTGGTTAGTGCCGGGGAGGACATCTGAAGCGCTGAGACCACTTTGTAAGAATCTGAGTCAGTCTTCCGGGTTTCTCAGGGGTGGTCTAGAAAAGATGTAGATCATGTAGAGTAACCACTAGGTGGCAGAGCACCACAGATTACGTGGCTTTTGAGTGGGATGGTAAAAACAACTGCAGGAGATGTTCTAGTTTTCAGGCCTGAAGTGCGGGGTCAAGAAGTGAAATGACTCTAACGGGCCACCCAAACTGGAGTCATGGGCAGGTGTCAGAGCATCATCAGCATCAGCGAGAGCCAGGGAGAGCGCTAAGGCCACCAGTGGGGCCTTCGGACTTCACCTAAGCACGGAGTAGGCTGTGAGACCCACCTTTGGATGGCCCAGAAGCCAGAGAGAGATAGAGGCTCTCCAAGTTCTGAATACACACCTTCTACCCTACACCATTAGGTACTTATACCACCTGGAACCTTAGGTTACTCTGGCAAAAGGGAAGGAAGCTTTGGGGTTAGAGTGGTGAAGGGGGATACTCTGAAACTCAGAGTACTTACACAGAAGACATTATTTCACCAGAAAGAAGGTTTTTTTTAAACTAAAACAGAACGAGTCACCTATTGGCAATCCTGTTTTGGTTTTTTCCCCTACTGTTAATGGTATTGGGGGCTTAAGGACAAGAGAAGATCAGAGAAAAATAAATAAAAATGCACTGTATGTGTGTGTCTGTGCACATTTGGACTGTTACAGAAGTAGTAAGTAAATTTAAACACTACTGTTTTTGAAAGCTGATGTAGGATTCCCAAGGCACCAGAGGCAGCCTGTACCTACATCATTCCATCATACTCCACAGGAACATATACTGGAACCAGACTTCATATGTTAGTATTTGCCTAAGGTACCATATATAATATCAAGAATTTTAGCCGGGCTCAGTGGCTCAGCCTGTAATCCCGCGCCTTTGGGAGGCTGAGGTGAGTGGATTGCCTGAGCCCGCGGGTTCGAGACCCGCCTGGGCAGCGAGACCTCATCTCTACAGTAAATAAATAAAAAAAAAAAAATCAGCTGGGCGTGGTAGCACATGCCTGTAGTTCCGGTTACTTGGAAGGCTGAGGCGGAAGGATCACCGGAGCCCAGCAGGTCGAGGCTGCAGCGGCTTGGAGCGGCCACTCCACTCTGGTCTGGGCGACAGAGTGAGACTGCAACTCAAAAAAAAAAAAAATCAAGAATTTTGGGGGCAAAGCTGAAAGATTCATTCAGCAAAGGCTTATTTTTCATGTTTATTCTGGGCACTATAGGTCTGAACATGATGACTTAGACATGACTTTTACTTCAAAAGGATTTTAGAAAAAAGGTCGTGGATTATTGATTAATGTATCACAATAGAACAATAGTATTGTGCACTCAATAGGAGTGCAAACCCCTGGCTAGATTGCTTGCGTTTGACCCTAGCTCTACCCCTTTCTGTCTGTATAGACTTTGCCATGCCACTTAATCTCTCCATATAAAGAATTCATTTCCTTTCCATATGAAGAATAAAGCTAGTAGTGGCTGCTTTATAGGATTGAGTTAGTATAAGTAAAACACAGAAAGTGCCTTGAGTTAGTATAAGTAAAACACAGAAAGCGCCTTTATCAAGACCTAATAAATATTGGTTGTCATTGTCATTAACATTAGTAGAAGTTGTAATAATAATAAATAATAATAATAGTCACAGTGAAAGTAACAGTGGAAGAGGTAGTTATAATAAAAAGAAAAATGCGATAAAGCGTTCTAGGAGCTACTCAAAGTAGAGATTATTTCCACTTGAAGAAGCAGAGAAGAGTTTTAGGTAGGTGCCATTTGATTAGGGCCTTGAACTTGTTGCTGCTCAGTCTTCCTAACAATACTAGACTGATTAGAAAAAATGGAGGTGGGAGACATTCTAGTGACCCTAATAACTTGCTCAAAGGAGAGACAGAGAACATACTGGGCATGGGCAAAAAGCAAAGAAAATCAGCAGAGGGCAATTGTCTCTGGACATTCTGGCATGGAGGGTGAAGCCATCGAGTCTTCTTCCTTCTCCCTGTTCTATAGACGGATATTGTAACAAAGGAAGAGAAGTAACTGTTGCCAGAATTCACTGGGAAGGGCTCATTTTCTCTTGAAATTGGTCTTTGATAACATAACTGACTGTCTGCTACAAGGCCTGATCTGTTGCCTGATTCACTGTACTTCAGAATTAACCAGCACTCAGGAGAATTCGAGGCAGAAGGAGAAAGTGGATTTTAGGTCCAGAATCTGAAGCAACTTTACTAAGGGTATGGGGAATTTTATTATGAAAAGAAATAAAGGCAATTGAAGTGATCACTTTTCATATGTTAACTCTTCCTGTTTGTACCCATTCCACATATATCCTCTTTCTAAAAACCCTTTGCTCCCCAGTTTGCTTTTAGACAATATACTTAGTAGGCATTTGTGTAGAGGTTTTGACTCCCCTGAGAGCAATTTTATTTTGGACTTATTTTCTAATATTATGAGTCCAATACTGAAGAAAGTTTAGTTGAAAATAACAGAACAGGAAAATATTAGGAAGGAAACTCTTAGTAATCCAGGGACTCTTAGTAATTCCTGGTAAGCAAACTTTTATACCATGCCATTTATTTAGATACCTTATCTCCACTACCATGGGGTAAAACTACCTTTTGTACAAGTTTTAGTGACATAATGTTTAATTTTCCTTCATTGTACCAGTTGTACTGAATTGACTAAAGATAACTTTCAATTTATAAATGTTTAAGATATAAAATAATTACTTTTCTTGATAAAAAGTAGTGTGTGCATATGTGTTTGTAAAACTGAAAAAAATGCATTTGAATAAAATAAATAATTATCTACTAACAGCTAGTAATCTTAATATTTTAGTGCATGTCTTCTTACTCTTTCTCTCTCTCTCTCTCTCTCTCTCTCTCTCTCTTTCTTCCAGAATTGTATTACTTAGTGTGATAGCCTGATTAATGCCACTTCCAGAATGTTCCTTTACAAGGGGACTTCAAAAGCTTTGTGGAAAATAGAATTAAAAGATAAAAATAGAGAGGGGGGCAAGATGGCGACAGGGCAGCTTGGTCTATGAGACCCTCCGCAAAGGAGAATGCAGAAGGACTCTGGCTCTCTCCCCAGGTGCTGAGAATCTCATCCTCGGCAGCCTGATCTTCACATGGAGCTTGGCCATCACCACTGCTGAAGAATCATGGCAGTCTGGGCAGCCACTGCAGCCGCAGACACCTCTGCCACCTCCGTGGCAGCCATTGCACATCACGCGACCCGTGCCTGAGGTGATCCACGACTTCAGACCTTGAAGCCCCTGCAAGCAAGATCTGCTGAGATTGCCACTGCCTCTACTGCCACCATGACGTCCTGCCAGGCTGTGGGTCTCCTCCCGTGTGCCTTGAGGCAAGCTCCCATCTCCAGCTTCTGTCCAGCTCCAGCCCCTCTGGGGCGAGCAGCTGAGATATAGACCATCTGGAGCAATGAGATAGCACCACCTGCTGGCAATTCAAGGTAATAACACCAAAATGGGAAAAACATGCTTGATTAAACAGACACAGGCCAGATCTGAGTGGTGAACTGGGCAGTGGTGAACTGAGTGGTAATCTGAACTGCCCTTCACAGCAGGCCAGGGGCAACTGATCCTAACTGTGAACAAATTTACCAGCCTGAGAAGACAGCTAGAAATCAGAACTGAAAGACATTGGACTTAAATGAAAAGTCTCAGAGTGTGCTTCATTGGTTCTATTAGTTTACTGATGTGATTCTATTCCTACTGTTTTGTTCCTTTTTTTTCCTTTCTCTTCTCTTTTCTCCTCTCTGTAAACCATATCTTTGTGTAGAGGAACAGTACACCAATAAGGAGGTTGGTTAGCTTGTATGTTAGCATCATTGTATGTTTTAGTTTTTTTGGATGGGAGTTGGTTAGTCTGTAGTCATGGTCTATTGTTTTTATCTGTTTCAGTTTAGGTCTCTCTCTCCATTTGTTGGTACACTCGTCTGTTTTCCCCCTTACTCCTCTCTCTCTCCATCCCCCTCTTCCTCCCACTGTTGGTTCCATTTTCTTCCCTCTGTTAACCTCATTTTATTTAAGGAGTAAACTTACAACCCCACTGCATGGGCAGATTCCAAGGCAGTGGGAAGTGGGTTTCAGATTATCCATACACCTGTTGGTGGATACCAGGAACTGAAGATAGATTTTGAATCACAGCTACCCATTTAAGTAAATCTCAAAATTGCAAAAAGGACCACCCCAACCTACAGTGCAACTCCAGAATTGAACAAAGTAAGAGGACATACATAAAGAAGGATAGGAGATTGAACAAACAGAAGTAAAAGCAACCCCTCTACCCCTGAATAACAGAATTAAAGAAGACGGTGACGTGGAGGGAAGGAAAAAGTAGGAAGGGAAAAAAAAATCACACAAATGAAGAAAAACCAAAAGAAGAATATAGGTCTCACACAGACCCCTGGGAGGTCAGACACTGAGAAAACAGACTTTGGAACATGAAAAATGAAGAACTCCCAGAATGACTGGTCACATGCAACAAACCCAGATATCAAGACATTAATAGAGAGAATAAAAAAATTGAGGAAAGATAAGAGGAAAATAGAAAGGAGCTGATGTCAGAAATAACAGCAGTAAAGAATACTGTGATGGAAATAAATAACAAACTAATAAGCATGGAAAGCAGAATTAGTCAAGCAGAAGAAAGAATCTCAGAGCTCAAAGACCAAACACAGGACTAACCCAAACTGTCAAAAACATAGAAAAGAAGCCCCAAAAGACAGAACAAAACCTTCAAGAGATGAGTGATTACTTCAAGAGACCCAACCTAAGAGTAATTGGCCTTCCTGGGGCAGAGAGAGAAACAGAGGCAACACTGGGACAAACATTTCATGAAATCATTCAAGAAAACTTCCCTCATCTCATCAGTGATGAAAAAATTCAAATGCAAGAGAATCAAGGAACCCCTGCAGGACAACAAATGAGAAGATCAACTCCCAGCAACATAATAATTTGCCTAAACATAGTAAGTATAAAAGAAAAAAATCCTAAAGGCAGCAAGAGAAAAAGGTCAGACTACCTACCAGGGAAGACCAGTTAGAATAGCAGCAGATTTATCTACAGAAAACCTCCAGGCTAGGAGAGTTTGGAACCCTATCTTCAAAGTTCTAAAAGATAAACAATTTCAACTGAAAATAACCTACCCAGCCAAGCTAAGCTTCATCAGTGAGGGAGAATTGAAATCTTTCCCTAAGAACCTATGAGGCCACCAGACCACCTCTAAAGGAAACACTTAAGAAAGTATTGAACACAGAAGAAAAGGAAAAAAGAATAACAATGTTCTTCACAAGAGTACAGGCAAAAGATTAAAAACACACATGAACCAACTCTAAAGCCAAAAGAAAGACAATACACAAACAGGAAGAACAACAACTCTGTAAGAACATTATGATAGTGATCAACTCTCACATTTCAATAATTAGCTTGAATGTGAATGGACTAAATGCACCACTGAAAAGACATAGAATGGAAAAATGGATAAAATATCACCAGGCAACAATTTATTGCCTTCAAGAGACTCACCTCACTAGAAAGGACACTCACAGACTCAAAGTAAGAGAATGGTAAACAAATTTTCAGGTGAATGGAACACAAAAGAAAGGAGTAGTCATGATCTTAATCTCAGACAAAATACCCTTTAAGCTATCAAAAATTTAAAAATATACAGAAGGCCACTACATAATGATAAAAGGTTCAATCCATCAACAAGAAATATCCATCCTAAACATATATGCACCCAACATAGGAGCACAAACTTTCATAAAGCAGCTTCTAGGTAAACTAAAAAAAGATATCGACTCCAATACCTTCATAGCTGGGGACTTTAATACCCCACTTACAACCCTAGACAGATCATCAGGACAAAAAATCAGCAATGAGATCTGAAACCTCAATGTGACTCTTGAATAAATGGACTTAATTGATACCTACAACCCTCCATCCAAAGACCACAGAATACACATTCTACTCATCACCACATGGAGTGTACTCTAAGATCGAACACATACTTGCCCATAAATCAAGCATAAGCAAATTTAAAAGGAATGAAATTTTACAATGCAGCTTCTTGGACCACAGTGGAATAAAATAAACATTAACATCAGCAAGGTCTCCTCAAAACCCACAAAGACATGGATACTAAACAGCATGATGCTAATCAACTCCTGGGTCAATGATGAAATCAAAACAGAGATTAAAAGATACCTGGAAACAAATGAAAATGAAGAAACATCTTACCAAAATCTCTGGGACACCATGAAAACTGTAGTAAGAGGGGGAATTTATAGTTCTACAAATGCACATGAAGAAAATGGAAGGATCACAAATTAACAGCCTAACAAGCAACCCAAGCAAGCTGGAAAAGGAAGACCACAAAAACCCTAATTTCAGCAGAAGAATCCAGATCACCAAAATAAAAGCCCAAATCCAGGACATAGTAGACAAAAAGACAAAACAAAAATCAATGAAAAAAAAAGTTGCTTCTTCGAAAGAATAAACAAGATCGATGGTCCCCTAGCTAGACTGACCAAGAAAAAATGAGAAAAAAACCAAATAAGCACAATCAGAAACACAAAAAATGAACTCACATCTGATCCTGAAGAAATACAAAAGATCATTAGAGACTACTATGTACACTTGTATGGAAACAAACTTGAAAACCTTAAGGAAATGGAGGACTTTCTGTCATCACACAATCTGCCTAGGTTGAAACAAGAAGAAATTGAGACACTAAATAGATCAATAACAATCAAGGAAATTGAC